>NC_136964.1:8586595-8714095 GCF_032717465.1 Coenobita brevimanus
ACTTGATGTAGTGCTGCCTACTTCTTCCCTCACCTTTATCATTGTTTTTCTGTGTGCCCTCCTCTCTTCCTGTTTCTCACCATCATCCATTTACATGATGTAGTGCTGCCTACTTCTTCCCTCACCTTTATCATTGTTTTTCTGTCTGCCCTCCTGTCTTCCTGTTTCTCACCATCATCCATTCACTTGATGTAGTGCTGCCTACTTCTTCCCTCACCTTTATCATTGTTTTTCTGTGTGCCATCCTCTCTTTCTGTTTCTCACCATCATCCATTCACTTGATGTAGTGCTGCCAACTACTTCCTTCACTTTTATCATTCTTTTTCTGTGTCTGCCTTCCTCTCTTCGTATATCTCACCATCATCCATTCACTTGATGTAGTGCTGCATACTTCTTCCTTCACCTTTATCATTGCATTTTTGTGTGCCCTCCTCTCTTCCTGTTTCTCACCATCATCCATTCACTTGATGTAGTGCTGCCGACTTCCTTCACCTTTATCATTTTTTGTTTTTTGTCTGTCCTCCTCTCTTCCTATTTCTCCCATCTTTCCTGTCTTTTTTTATTACTCTTCTTTCATTTTCAGGTGGCTTTACACGGAGTGGCATGCCTAATGGTTTCCTGTAAGCCTGGAAACCATTTACGACGCTGGGTGGTAACCATATAACCAACCCATACGTGTTACCTACATGTCAAGCAAGTTGGTTGGTGGAGGGTTAGTGCCCCTCCCTGTAAAACAACTCAACCCTTTACGGGATTTTGGCGTCTGGCCGGAGATAGATAGATACCGGTAGATAGATAGATCGATAGATTAGTTTTCTCATGCATAGTTTGAAGACTAGATTTATAGTTGTGTATGTATGTGTGCGTATACGAATATTTATGTGTATATGTATGTACGTTTCTGTATGCCTGTTGCTTCTGGTTTGTGTGTATGTGTGCGTAAACAATATATATGTATATGTATGTACGTTTCTATAATGCCTTCCACAGCACTTCTTCGTGACTAATACAGTAATACTACGGCTCTACATCCTCTCCATAGCACTTCTTCGTGACTTATAATACTACGGCTCTACATCCTCTCCATAGCACTTCTTCGTGACTTATAATTCTACGGCTCTGCATCCTTTCCATAGCACTTCTTCGTGAATAGCATCGTTTTAGTGTTACAGCTGAGTGACAGAATACGGTTCTTGTCCCTTCCATAGCACTTCTTCGTGACTAGCATCATGTTTGAGTATTATAGCTCGGTGGATGAATAAGACGATACTACGGTTCTGCATCTTGTCCATGGCACTTCTTCGTGACTAGCATCATATTTCAGTGTTAGTGTTACAGTTTAGCATTCAAGATGGAGAGATGGTGATTTTAGGCCAAGTTAAAGTGAAAAGAGTAGAGATAAATGCGTTTTGTCCTGCATGAGAGAGAGAGAGAGAGAGAGAGAGAGAGAGAGAGAGAGAGAGAGAGAGAGGGAGAGAGAGATGCAAAAATGAGAAGATAAATTATGTAAACAAAAAAGGATGTGTATGTGTGTGTGTGTGTGTGTGTGTGTGTGTGTGTGTGTGTGTGTGAGAGAGAGAGAGAGAGAGAGACAAACAAAAATGAGAAGATAAATTATGTAAACAAAAAAGTGTGTGTGTGGGTGAGAGAGAGAGAGAGAGAGGAAAATTGGAAATAAGTGACAACAAGAACAAAGATAAAAGTGAGATAGAGAGGGGAAATTGGACACAAATGGATGAGAGAGAGAGAGAGAGAGAGAGAGAGAGAGAGAGAGGCAGGAGGGGTCACTGCACTGCTCGCCTTACATACCATCCACGTAGGCACAGAGTTTGAAAGACCCGGCCAAAATAAAGCAATATAAAACACACCAAAATTTGCTAAAGTGACCCGTAAAATAATTGAAGAAAATGGTCGCATAGAAAACGTACCATTTAAATTATTTCAATGGTCGAGCTCGCATAAAAAACGTAACATTTATTTATTTATTTCATTTTATTTTCAGGCGATTTATTTATTTATTTATTTATATTATTATTTTCTGATGATTTAATTCAGCTTAGGGAGGGAGATTAGATTAAATAAATTCGTCTGGTGTTATATGGATTGGAATATTAGTCTCTCTCTCTCTCTCTCTCTCTCTCTCTCTCTGTCTCTCTCTCCGATTTTGACTAATTTTAAAAGGCACTGGCGTTCCCCCCCCCCCAAAAAAAAAAAAAAAAAGGGTGGAAGTGATATTCATATCCCATCCCCTTTTTTATCTGGAATTTATTATTATTATTATTATTATTATTATTATTATTATTACTACTACTACTACTACTACTACTACTGTTACCATTGTTATTATTGTTGTTATCTTGACCATTACGACTACTACTACTACCGCCATTATTATTATTTTTACTACTACTACTACTGCTGCTGCTGCTGTTACTACTGCTTGTGCTATTACTACGGCTATTATAATTATTATTGTTATTTTATTATTATTATTATTATTATTATTATTATCATCATCATCATCATCATCATCATCATCATCATCACTTGTATACCAAATCATTCAGTGAGAGGCAACAGTATACATTCATTCCTGTATAATTTCTTCACTATTATCAAAGTATTTTTATTCAGTTAATGGTCTATATTGCAAGGTGCATAGGCTAGTGAAAGTAGTGAGAGAGAGAGAGAGAGAGAGAGAGAGCTTCCCTCACCCCAAATATCGATCATTGCGTCATCACCCTCCCTCGCTCCCTCCCTCCCTCCCTCCCTCCCTCCGTCTACTAACTGCGTCATAGTGGAGAGAGGGAGGGAAGCAAGGGGGGAGGGGAGAAATGGAGGGAGGGAGGAAGGAAAGGAACGGGAAAGGGAAGGAGAAGTAGAGAAGGGAGGAAGGAGGGAGGGAGAGAGGGAAAGGAGAGGGAGGGAGGAAGGAAGGAAGGAAAGGAGGGAGGGGAAGGAGAGGTGAGAAGTAGAGAAGGAAGGGAGAGAGTGAGAGAAGAGATAGATGGGTAGGTGCGAGTAGGAGGAGGATAATGGAAGATAAGGAGGGGAAGGGAGGGAGGTGGAGGGAGGTAGGGAGGACGAAAGGAAGGGAAGGGGTAGAGGAGAGGGGGAGGAGGGAGAAAGGGTGAGAGTGAAAGGTGTTGGGAAAGGGAGAGGAGGAGGAGGAGGTGAGAGATGAGGGAGGGAGGGAGAGAAGGAAGGAGGATTATAAGTAGAGAGGGAGGAGGGAGGGGGGAAAGAAGAAGGGGAGGGAGGAAGGAAGGGAGAGATGGAAAAAGGGAGAGAAGGGAGGAATGGAGAGAGGTAGGTAGGAAGGAAGGAAAGGAGAAAGAACACCCGAATTCTAAATACTTATATTCTTGCTATCCAGACGAGTTTATTTAACTTAGGAAACTACTACTACTACTACTACCACTACTACTACCACCACCACCACTTTTATTATTAGTTATTATTATTATTATTATTATTATTATAGTACTAGATATAGCCTTCATTAACCCCTTTACAACGAGGACGCTCTCATAAACTCTCTAGGAATCAAGTAGAGAGAAGACGAAGTAACTAGAAAAAATAGGTCGCCGGGTGGAAGGTGTTAAGTACATCCTAGAAAAAAAAAGATAAGTCACTGTATGGAAGGTGTTAAGTGCATCATAAAAAAAATAAGTCGGTGAATGGTTGGTGTTAAGTACATCCTAGAAAAGAAATAAGTCGGTGAATGGATGGTGTTAAGTACTTTCATAGCATGGAAAGGGTTGGAAAGAAAATGGAAATAGTTGGATTTTTTGTTTATTTTTTATTCTTGCAACCCCCAGACGATTTTGTTAAGCTGAGAGAGAGAGAGAGAGAATAAGTAGGTTCGTCCACTGCAGCCAAAAGGTTAATCTCTCTCTCTCTCTCTCTCTCTAAACACACACACACACACACACACACACACACAGTCCTAGGTGTCAAAGTTTATCGAGGAAAAATGTAATGAATTTTTTATATTTCTTCTCTTGAAATAATGGAAAGTTGAGTGGTGATGATGATGATGATGATGACGATGACACTACGGTACATATTTTTTTACCGGTATTATTATTATTATTTACTACTACTGCTACTACTACTACTACTATTATTATTATTATTATTATTATTATTATTATTATTCCACTAGGTGTTAGGCTGATCAGTAGTATATTACGATAGTTGCGATTTTGGTGATACTAATGTTTAATATTTTGTAAGTTCCAATGACACCTAACTCTTCTCTCTCCTACAGAATGGCGTAGCGATGTGCAGACCTAAGTGCCACAGGGGGCGCTGGTGGGGGTGGCGCTGGCTCCCCCCTCCCCCTCCCCCCTCCCTGCTGGCGGTGGTGGTAGCGGTGGTGGTGGTGGGTGGCGGGGTGAGGGGTGTGGTGGGGGTGACGTCACAGCCACAACACTCACCGCGGCGGTACGTTGAGCAAGTGCCCGTACCGCCAGAGCCAAGCACCGTACCCACGTGCTTTACGGACACACCACTGCAGATAGGTGAGTCACGGGCGTAGATAAGGCACTGGTGTTCACTCTGGGTTAGGGGGATATACTGTAGGTGTATTGTTTGCCTAGCCTGCCAGTACCGGCACTCTGCTGGGCCACCCACTAAACATGTCACAAGACCCACCTACGCTTGTCCATTTTGGCATCCGTCTCAGATGACGTGACATCATTATCAGCTCTTATTGAACCTATAATTAGACATAAAAATATTATATGTTTTGCATACAGGATGAATAAAATATGGATGGTTTCTTTCCTGGTCGGGGGCTGTGCCCCCTCCGCACCGCACGCTGGCCTTACGGAGCTCGTGCCCTTCCCATGGTCCAGTGTTTAGATAAAAAAAGGAAAAAGGAACCAATGGTCAGAATTCCGTAAGATTGTTTTCTCCAAGAAAAAACAAAAACAAGATAACAGAGCCAAATTCAAGATCCATTCCTTTCGAGATGCCTGGACACTGCGTTTGAAAGACTGGAGGTCACAGGCAGTAGGAAATACAGACAAAGAGACCTTTCCAGAGTTGACTTGTTGCATACTGAGATAATTGGTGGCATGCGTCTAACTATATCAAAGAAAGAACGATGTATTATGAGTATCACTCAGTGCCACTAAGATGTCTGTGTAGAATGGTTATACAGCACTAATACGGCTGGCTCTGTTTCTGTCAGCAACATTTGAAGATGGCAGTCATCATTATTCGTTTCATAGATCAGTTTTGCCTGTGTAGGCTATGTGTGTGTGTGTGTGTGTGTAAATAATAATAATTATCATCATCATCATCACCATCATCATCATAGTAAACATCAAATAGTTAAAAAAAAAATTTTCCCCTTACAGATATGAAGCCTCAACGTGTGTGTGTGTGTGTGTGTGTGTGTGTGTGTGTGTGTGTGTGTGTGTGTAATAATAATCATCATCATCATAATCATAGTAAACATGAAAGTTAACAAATTTTTTTCGCTTACAGATATGAAGCCCCAACATCTCTACGTCAACGAGCGGGAACAGCCGCTAACAATGCTAACTTCCAGCCACATCCCGCAGCAGCTCATGACTCGAATGGTGGCTATATTTCTCAAAGAATGGCTGGGCTACGTCAACCTTACCATCACTACAGTGCCTGAGAGTTTCGATCCAAGTTCAGTTGTAGAAGCGATGCGCCCCCCAGAGGATAAGAGCGCCATTGCTACGTGAGTATTCCGATTTCGAATGTTGTAGAAAATGACCGTTGATTTTTTGATGTTCTTGTCCCTAGCACCTCTTCTTTAGGGATTTAGTTTTGGATTTGGGTGGTTAATGTCCTTTCGTATGTTCTTTATGCAGATTGTGGTGATAAATGAAATCTTGTGCATTCTTTACGGAGAGTTTGGCGATGTTAGAAGGATTTATGTAACAAGGAATTGGACAGTAAGGTGTAATAAGCAAAATAAATCGCAAAGGAAGGGGTGTTAGGGACTTTCCTTAATCGACGAGAATACGGGCCTAAGTTTGAGTTGTTTGGTAGGCGCGTTGGATAGCACGTCAGTTAATATATATATAGATAGATAGACAGATAGAGAGAGATAGAATGTTTAATATTTCCGTGTACCAGTATGTAATGTGAATATTAGAAAGATTAAGAAAATGTTTTTGGTTTGTATTTATTTATTATGATTATTGATATTATTATTGGGTTTACGGACATTTATTTTCCTTTATGTAGACAAGATAAGTTTTTAAAAATTTCCTTTATTATTAAAAATCTAATGACTAATATTGGCTTAAGGTAATTTATTGCTTTATTAAAAACTAATATTTATCTTTATTTAAGGTTGTATTAATAGACTAATTATTAATGTCTTTAAAGTCCACATTTTTATTATAGCTTACTTCATTGAGAGTTATTATTATTATTATTATCATTGTTATTATTATTATTATTATTATTTTGTCCACATTTTTATTATAGCTTAGTTCATGGAAACATTATTATTATTATTATTATTATTATTACTCTTGAGCACTAACACTGTCTAATATTTGCATTGGCTTTGTGTTGCTTGTGTTATGTTGCATGCATGTTGAAAATGTTTATAAGTGTATATACCGATTCTCTCTCTCTCTCTCTCTCTCTCTCTCTCTCACACACACACACACACACACACACACACACTTGGCAGAGTAAGAGTTTTTATTGGTATTAAGGCCATATCACTTAGTAAGAATCTCTCTCTCTCTCTCTCCCCCTCTCTCTCTCTCTCAAGCTCGTGAAGACCATAAGAATCTCTCTCTCTCTCTCTCTCTCTCTCTCTCTCTCTCTCTCAAGCTTGTGAAGACCATAAGAATCTCTCTCTCTCTCTCTCTCTCTCTCTCTCTCTCAGCTGACTCACATACCACATACCCTGCCAAAACCCGCCACTTACCCAATCTCACCCCAAAACCAATAGACAGTACGGGCGAAAATCGATTGCATATATTTTTTGGCGCCATACTTTGGAATTTGACTAAAACAGCTGGTAAAATTGCATCATTGAACAGGAGGAGGAGACGGTGACCGAGAATGAGGGCTGTTTAAGTGGTTTAGTGGGTTTTGCGCATCCATGACTCACTGGGTTAATTTAAATTGGTTTGGGAATGAGTTGGATAAGAAAGAGAGAGAGAGAGAGAGAGAGAAAGAGAGACGCACAGAACACTCATTTTAGAGATATTGAGGGCGGTGTTCTCTCTCTCTCTCACACACACACACACACACACACACACACACACTAGCATTTTTGAATTTTTGGCGCGTAAAAATTTGCATGTTGGTTACTTCTCCGAGAATTTCACATCGATCCTGTGATAATGCGGTATGAAGGTTTTGGCGGGAGTTACTGAGCATTTTATGAATTATCTTAACGTGGAATCTTACGTAAGGTGAGATCTGAGTCACGAGGGAAGTCACAACCCATCTTACGACATGTTGGTGGGTTGGATTTACCGTACGTTAAAATGTAGAAAGGTTGATTTACCAATTAACAGGAAGACGCTTGGGAAATTTCCTTCTGTGTCTAGTATTTATTTTTCAGGAAGGACCAAAAATAATTAAAAACGAATATTCCATGTTTACTCTTTCATGTAAAAAGAATTTGGTGGTCCCCTACTTACGATTGGGTAACGCTCCGATAAACCCATCGTAAGTGGAATGTCGTGAGTCGAAAATGGATTTAATACACCTAACCGACCGACCATCATAGCCTAGCCAAGTGAACCTTAAACATGCTTAGAAAACCTACATTAGCCTACAGTTGGGCAGAATCATTAACACAAAGCCTATTTTGTATATGTGTTGAATATCTCAAGTAATTTGTTGAATACTGTACTGAGATCATCAATTGCAAAAGTCAAAGTTCACCTGCGATGGCCATTACGGGCTCTGCCCTGGCCGTTACGACTGTAAGTCATTGAGGCCGTAATGTCCAAATAGGTTATGTTGTTTAGGCAGTTCGGCCGTTTGTCAGTTTGGACGTTACGACCTAAATGACTTAACGTCTGAAACGACCAGGACCCTATGGGCTTGCCACCATGATGCTGGGCAGTTATCTTGAGTTTCATCTCAAGAGTACAGTAGTTGCTTTCTCTTCTCACCAGTAGCAAGAGACAGATGGGCATTTCATAGGCATGATGGATGCACAAAACACAACATAGATACTGGGAGGGTATCCAAAAAAGACACTGGCAACACAGAGTGCTAGAGCATCGGATCATTGATTATTTACACTAACGACAGCCTGGGCAGACTGGGGCTCTGCTTGCTTCTGTTTCCCAGTATCACAAGAGAGTATTGTACCGCATATCGCTAGCCCGAGAGATCAAAATTCAAATTTCGAAGTCTAGTTTCTTTTTTTTTCTTTTCTTTTTTTTCCCTTTTTTTAATGTGAGGATGAAGGAACCAAAGGCAATGAGCCCACAAAACTGTTCCTTCCAAGAGAAAAACAAAATACAAGAGAGAGCCAAATTCAAGATCCATTCATTTCGAGATGCCTGGACACACTGCGTGTGAAAGACTGGAGATCATAGGAAGTAGGAAATACAGACAGAGGGAGACAGTTCCAGAGTTGACCTGTTGCATAAATGAAGGACTTCGAGTAACGGTTAACTCTTGCATTAGAGAGATGGACAGAAAAGGGATGAGAGTTCGCTGCTAGATGGGTGCTATGCACCCGTCATAGAGGTGGAGGAATGCATGCAGACAGTTCGGAGGAACAGTGACCATTGAAGTAGCAGAAGAAAAGACATGCAACAGTGCGGCAAAGAGACAGAGGTTGAAGGGAGTCAGTAAGAGGGAGAGAGTTAATGAGACGAAAAGCCTTTGACTCCACCCTATTGAGAAGAGCTGTATGTGGGGAGCCTCCCCACACATGAGAGTTGTACTCCACACAGGGGCAGATAAAACCTATGTATAGTGTCAACAGTTGTGCAGGAGTAAAGAAGGAATGGAGTTGGCATAGCACACCCAGTCTTTTGGAAGCAGATTTTACAAGAGATGTAATATGATCTTTCCAAGACAAGTCCCGAGTAAATGCAACCCCAAGCATGTTCAACGATGATGCAGGATTAAGCTGAATATTATTAAACATTAGTGGGTGTACCTGTGGAAGATTTTGTCAGGTTGATAGGTGTAAGAACTGAGTCTTAGGTGCATTAAAAACAACCAGATTATTTTTACCCCAGTCAGAGATACGAGCCAAGTCAGACATTAGGTGTCCCATAGCCTCATCCCTTGTTTGTTGAAGTAACTGTTGAGATGGCCGTTGTGGGAATTGAATGGAAAGGTGAAGGGTGGAGTCATCAGCGTGTGAGTGGATGGGGTTAGATGTATAGCTTAGAAGGTCATTGATTAATAAAAGGAAGAGAGTTGGTGATAGGACAGAGCCCTGAGGAACACCACTGTTAATAGGTCTAGGAGAAGAATGATGGCCGTCTACAACAGCGGCTGTAGAACGACCAGAAAGGAAGCTAGAGATGAAGGCAGAGATAGAAGGATAGAAACCGTAAGAGGGCAGTTTGGAAATTAAAGATTTATGCCAGACTCCACTGTAACCTTGAAAAATCGTAATTCAGCCGTTCATAAAATGGGGACCAGCTGTCTATGTTTACAGTAGGAATTGATCGTATGTAATTACATGTCAAGATTTCGATTGAACTTATTATTTTTCTTCTTATTATTATTATTGTTATTATTAGATCGTTTCACCATAACCCTTGAAATGTTTTTTTTTTAGACTGTCATTCCAACCTCTAATATACAGAAACACTGTACAGTATTTAAAATTCAAAGGTGTGCAATATTTTGTACAATACCCGTGAAGTTCCATATCATTGTTAATAAAAGGTGGGAGTTATTTAAATGGTATGCATAAATAGAATCTTCCACAATCTTTTGCATGGATGCATGACCTGTCTAACAATTTAAATAGATTGGGAGATAGTTCGTAATATATTCACATCGTTTTGTTATCTTGCTCGAGTAAATGCAATCATCCAAAACAAAAAAAGAAATATACAGTATACCGGTATATAAAAAAATGAAATTGTGATAATGGCAAGGATAGGAGGATATGAAGGAATGAAAATAAGGTGAATGACAGTGAAATGAGACTGAAGGAATGACTGATATGGAACTCTTGGATATGATGCATCTTGTACACAGCAATACTGGTCTCTGTAGTTTTCATTGTGAATACTACAATGTGAGAACGAAAGAAAACGCGTATGATATATAATTTTTCACTTTGAAATTGATGTTTTCTGTATAGTCAGTTTAGGATGAATTTCAGTGTTTTTTATTTGATTTGGGCATAAAAGGGAAGTTAATCAGATGCTATACAACTGTGTTAAGTGGTGCTTACTGATAAGCATTTCATTTTAAATAGACTTTGATAACGTCATATTAAAGGCTAGTTTAATCAGAGAAATGATTTCAAATGGGGGAAAAATAAGTAACACCTTGAAATAGGCTTAAGAAAACGTTGATTCAGAATGAAAAATAGTATATTATGGTGATGTTATGAGAAATACTAATCCACTGTAGAAAACAGTATACATAGTGACACTGAATATTTCCTAAACTGATTTCGGTTATGAGTGACAGCGGTAATGGTGATTGACAACTTGGATGGAACTCTTAAGCCAACACCAGGACTGAAACCACTATTTAAGTTACTGAATGTGCTGTTCGGAAGAAAAAAAATAATCTAGTCTGCAAGTTACGGTGTTTTATACTGAAAAAATTGCATCCACTCTGCATTATCTTGTACATTTTTGAAATTGTAAGCATGGACGATATCGAGCCCATTTCCCTGAGCCTTTAGCCATTCATGCATATGCTGTATTTTACCCCTTGATGCCAGTATATTAAAAAAAAAAAAAAATCATGCCACTGTTGCAATGTTTTTACTCAGTTTGGGAAAGGCAGTGTATAGAAGAGGTTGATTCAAATTTATCCCTCCCAGTTCAGAAAGTCTCTCCTAAGCTGAATAAAGATTGTTTGGTAATGGCAATTAAATAGAAATGAATACCCTCAGGCTGAAGGGGTTAAAAGGAGCAATGGAAGCAACATTGTTGCATTCAGAGTTATGAGAAAGATTGCTGCATCAAAAAAAGTAATGGAGAAACAAAACAAAACTTCTGTATAATTAAAAAGTATGGTACATATTTTTGCATCATGAAAAAAAGTACCGTAATGAGAGAGACTTTGTTGCATCTGAATAAGAATAATAGAGAAAGCAAAAGGAGTTCTGAGGAGTTCCATGGCAGAGAGTGGGAGCGGCGTCGGCCATATTCATCACCGGTGACGGGCTTGGACTCTCTGGCGAATTATCCCGTCATCCTCCAGTTCGTCTTCGTCAACGGCTCCCTCTTGGTGATGCCGAAGTAAGTGGAGGAGCCGTCTTCGCCCTGCACGCCATTTGATATAAACATTCCTCTCATTACATATCTAGACATTCGAGGTTTTTGGTAACTTCTGACTTCATCTTCGAATGTGATGCCCAAGATATGTTTAGACGTCTTTTCGCCCTGCATGATATGTGATGTTTTTTACTTTATTTTATTTTTAACTCATATTTTTGCAGATTGTTTAGAGATTTCAGTCTGGATTTGCGATTATGGGTAATGTTATTCAAACACGTTTATACCAAGTTCTGTTTTCAATGATATAGTTCCTTCTTTTTCAGGCCTGTGGAGCGATTTATCTGTTTGTTATGCATGATAAAAATGTGTCGCCTTATAGCAGTGTATTAAGATATTTGTACTACTACTGTTACGGTAAATAAACTGTCTTTGGCTTCTCATCTCAGTGTAATGGCTAGTTGGTGCGCTGTTTAAAAAGTTTGGTTTTCTTTTGGACAGACATCGTATCATATGTATATCCTGTACAGTCACGACTCAGTATACGATGGGTTTACATTAAAAGAAAAGCCATCGCATGATGAATTATTGTATAACGAGGTTCATAATAACATGGGTTCAGTGGGATAGGGAGGGAGCGAATGACCATGTAACCTTTATTTATTTATAAAAAAAAAAAAAAAACTTGCTCTTGACACCCCTCATTAGCACCATGCTTTCCACTAGGGCTAGCATCCTTTGCCAGACATGATTTCCAAGTCACAAGTTTCACTATTTCACATGGGGGGGGGGGAAGACCACTTAAAATTGTACACTGCACTTTTTGTTTTCCATTTGCATCATTATTTGACATTAGCAGTAGTGTTCAGTGACCTCTCATGCACAAAATAAAATGAAAGGCTGACAGTCACTGCAGATGTAAACAATGGGAGACCATCTTGGGTCAGTTTACTGACTGGGAGGCATCGTTCTATCAAATGCACGATCATTTTGCCCATGTTATTCCGAAAATGGGTTTAACCTTTTGTTCATCATTATAATAGTTTATTGCATAACGAGTAGACATATAACAATACCTGACTGTTTATGATTCACTGTTAAATGTTTTGCATAGTTTTTATTACTCTGGGTTGAGGTATGATACTTTTATTTAAATTTATTGGGAAGTTAAGGGCCTGATATCCATTTTCTGTGCCTGTTTTTTATCCTCACTTGTTAATAGCATACTGTATGATGGTTCATACAATATTTGGCACTAGGAAGAGATGAAGTAGAGGTGATATTTGATGTTTTTACAAAGCTGATGGGAAAGGTGAAGTGAAGGTAAAGTAATGATGATATCTGACCAATTTTTTATACAGCAAATAAGGAAAGATGAAGTAAGGGTGATATTTGAAGTTTTCTTTAAGACAGAAATGGGGAAAGAATATAAAGATGAAGGAAGGGTGATATTTGACATTTTCCTTAATACAGCGAATAGGGAAAGGTGAAGCAAGGGTGATATTTGAAGTTTTCCTTAAGACAGAAATGGAGAAAGAAAGTAAAGGTGAAGGAAGGGTGATATTTGAAGTTTTCCTGAACATAGCAAACAGGGAAAGAAAGTAAAGGCGAAGTAAGGATGATATTTGACTTTTTCTTTAATACAGCAAACGAGGAAAGAAAGTATGGGTGAAGCAAAGATAATATTTGATGGGGAAAGTGAAGCAAGGGTGATATTTGATGTTTTCCTTAAGACAGAAATGGAGAAAGAAAGTAAGGGTGATATTTGATGTTTTCGTGTTTTTCCCTCTCAAACAGCAGGACGGGGATGGGCGTACACATCCCTAAAGCCATGGTGAACCTTGAGGTGTGGGTTCCGCCGGGGTACAACTTGGAGCCACTCACCACTGAATTTGATACGAACAGGTAAGAAGCCGATGCAAACCACATTTAACATCTGGTTTATTTTCCACATTAATGTACTCTGTCAGGTGGTTTATTTTTTTTAGTTTATTCTTGTTTCAGATGGTTTTATTCAGTTCAGTGACTTTGAATTGAGGAGTTTCTTAATATATGCCATTCTGTCTGTTCTATCTATAGCCAGACGCCATAATTCTGTAAGGCAGTGGTTTCCAACGTTTTCTAATTCTCGCCCCCTCACTGAATGACACGTTCCCTGCGCCGCCCTGCCTCCAATACTGTATTTTACTGGCATGGTTGGCACATGTCAATAAATATCATAGATTCTTAATCTTTGAAATTGTTTATTTATTCAGATAACTAGATTTCTTATTCATATCTGAAATATTTTCTCCATGTTTAGAAATTACTGAATTCCATCATAATTCATAGTTTTCAAATATAATTACCCTCTTTGTCAAGCCTTCGTGCCCCCCAAGGGTGGCGCGCCCCACAGGTTAGAAACCACTGCTGTAAAGGGTGGCCATTTTTCTTTGAGTTAGCTGTTTTACGGGGAGGGGCACTAACCCTCCACCAACCTACTTGTTGACACATAGGGAACACGTATGGGTTGGTTATATGGTTACCACCCAGCGTTGTAAATGGTTTCCTGGCTTACAGGAAACCATTAGGCTTGTCACTCAATGGAAAGCCACCTGAAAAGGAAAGAAGAGTAATAAAAAGTGAGAGGAAAAATGGGAGAAATAGGAAGAGAGGAGGACAGACACAGAAACTGAATGATAAAGGTGAAGGAAGAAGTAGGCAGCACTACATCAAGTGAGTGGATGATGGCCCCACCACCTTCCACCTAAAATACTTCATGTTGCATTAATATTTTTTTTTATTTGACAGGATATAATCTACTTCACATTGCATTAATATTATTTTTGAAGTGAAGGGTTAGGTAATCTACACATTACAGTGTTAAAAAAAATATTTGCTGAGTACCGTATGATAAAAATAACATACAAGGAGTGAGAGGAGGATGAGATGGAGGGATGGAGTGGAGCGGTGTATGAGAGAAAGTGGGTGTGAGCTTGGGGGAGTGCAGTGAAGTGGTAGGGGACAGGGCGACATGGAGGCGATTAGTTTGTGGCCACCCCAGACAGGATTAAGGCGTCTGGCAGTCGATAGATAGGTAGACAGTGAGAGGAGCAAGGGATGGAGTGGAGAGATATGTGAGAGAGGGAGGTGTGAGCCGGGGGGAGGGCAGTGACATGATGGGGGACAGGGCAACATGGAGGCAGTTTTTTTGTGGCCACCCGTTACGGGATTGAGGCGTCTGGCAATAGATAGATATAGATAGAGAGATGGAAGAAATAGAATGCCCTGTGTTATCTTTACGGGGATATTATAACCCCATTAGCCACACCATTTGCAATAGGAGCCTCGGAGCTCTTAACACTATCTATCTATAGCCAGACGCCATAATAAGGGTTGGCCATTTGTCTTTGAGTTAGTGGTTTTACAGAGAGGGACACTAACCCTCCACCAGCCCCCTTGTTGACACGTACTTAACACAAAGGAGTGAAAGTGGGAAAGTGGGGCAGCTTCTGGTTCATGTCCAAAATAGAGAGAGAGAGAGAGAGGGAGGGAGAGAGAGAGAGAGAGATGATGTAGGTCACCCCCAGATAATGTGAAGTGAGAAATGCAGTCAGAATGTTGATAAGAATAATACAGTAAAATGTTTGTTTGTATAAGTCAGAAATATGTTTTTAAAAATAATTATGCTTCTCTTTTGGCCGATACTTTAATTGTTGGTAGAAGGGGGTGAGAGGGAGGGGGAGACCAAGGATGAGGTGGAAGGATGGAGTGGAGAAGTATATGGGAGAGGGGTATGTGAGCTGGGGTGAGGGCAGTGTAATGACAGGGGACAGGGCGACATGGAGGCAATTTGTTTATGGCCACCCCTTATGGGATTATGGCATGTGGCTATAGATAGATATAATACTGTATCTGTCTTTACTGTATCCTTACTATTCTAGTACTTTAGGTCCGATCCTTACTATTCTAATACTTTAGGTCCGATCCTTACTATTCTAATACTTTGTTTGCTTTATTTCAGCTACCTCGGTTCTGGTGGTCGGTTTGGTTGGTTCCTGCCGGCCAGACTGCTGCACACACACGACTTCATCATTGAACACTGGCGCTCCTTCATCAGCTCTGATTCACAAGCATTATACCTATTTTCTAGAACACCTGAAGGTATGTGTGTGTGTTCTTATCTTCTTCGTTTTCCTCATATTTTTTCTCTTCCTTTCTTCCTCTTTATATATATATATTTAGCATACAAAGGGAGATATCAGTATTTAGTGTATGGTTCAGAATAAATCCTTGAGGAAGAATTGATAAGTATCCCATTTAGTGTGAATGTAGTGTCAAAGATAATAATGATGATGATGAGGAGGAGAGGGGAAATGATAATGATGATGATGATGATGATGATAAGGAGGAGTGGGATGGGGAGGAGGAGAGTGATGTTGAGGACGATGATGATGTTGATGAGTAGGAGCGGGATGTTGATGATGATGACGACGATGATGATGATGATGACGATGGGGGAAGCAGGAAGAGGAGGAGAATCACCACCACCAGACACATATAATCAAGCACAAGGCCTCACAAACTCTTCTCTCTCTCCCCACAGAGCTCTCGGCACTGACCAACAAGATGAAGGATCCACTGACGGGGGAGTTCTATTGCCCTAAGAGCCTCGGGTGTGAGAAGGGCATCTTTACTCCCCCGGTCTGCAGAAATGGACAAATCTGTGCCGTCCTCTTCACTTCCAAAGCAGGTAGGAAATGGTTACATCCAGTCCTGTGTGGGTGGGTGTTTTTCTGTGAGTGGCTGGGTGTGTAGGAAATGGTTACATCCAGTCCTGTGTGTGTGTGGGTGGGTGTTTTTGTGTGAGTGGCTGGGTGTGTAGGAAATGGTTACATCCAGTCCTGTGTGTGTGTGGGTGGGTGGGTGTTTTTGTGTGAGTGGCTGGGTGTGTAGGAAATGGTTACATCCAGTCCTGTGTGTGTGTGTGGGTGGGTGTTTTTGTGTGAGTGGGTGGGTGTGTAGGAAATGGTTACATCCAGTCCTGTGTGTGTGTGGGTGGGTGTTTTTGTGTGAGTGGGTGGGTGTGTAGGAAATGGTTACATCCAGTCCTGTGTGTGGGTGGGAGGGTGGGTGTTTTTGTTTGAGTGGGTGGGTGTGTAGGAAATGGTTACATCCAGTCCTGTGTGTGGGTGGGTGGGTGTTTTTGTGTGAGTGGGTGGGTGTGTAGGAAATGGTTACATCCAGTCCTGTGTGTGTGTGGGTGGGTGTTTTTGTGTGAGTGGGTGGGTGTGTAGGAAATGGTTACGTCCAGTCCCTTGATATTGTGTGTGTATGTGTGTGTGATTTAATGCAAGGAAGAAGGAACCAAAGGCTGTAAATGCAGCAGTAAGTTAGAGCTCCAATGTAGTCTTATAGAGCTATAATTAACTTGCACACTTTCTCTCTCCACAGACAAGAATATCACCCAATTTCTACACAATCAAATCCTCACCATGAAGGCCTACGTTCGTGTGGCGTACATCGGCCCTAACCTGGACCACGATTTCGTTGACGCCAATAAACACTTGCCGGGGGGTGGAGGCATTGACCGCTCTGTGCTCATATTCCATTGGTGGCCGTCGGTGCTTCTCCAGCCCTTTGATTTTACCTCCGTCTCCTTCCCCCCCTGCATAGACAGCTCGGCGGTGGGTTTCATTGGTTGGAGACTCTTATCTGTATTCTCAGTGACATGGCAGGCTTTGCAGTTGTTTATTATTATTATTTTATTATTATCACTCTCATCTTAAATGTCAGGACCAACTGCCTAGCCCTGGGCTTCTACGCTCTTCATGCGGCAACATAGGATTGGATGATGGATGGATGGATTATTATTATTATTATTATTATTATTTTTATCATCATCATCATCATCATCACCCAGGCCTCCTTTCCCACCTTAGGGCAGGGTGAGGAGTAGCAGTGTCCAGACAGCCCAAATTTGTACAGTCCAATGGGCCACACTTCCATTCTCTCACCATTCAAGCCCCCAGGAATCCTGGCTCTATCTGTTACACCAGAAACATTCATCGCGTTCTGTAGCTTCACATACACATATCCATTTTGCATATTACACATTAACTCCTGTTTATGGTGGAGTGTAAAACAACATCTCGTGCTGTTCCCCTTAACAACTATACATAAATCCCCACTGCAGCAAAGAAAAGTGTGCTTTGCCATCTCATAATAACCGTCCTCTCACCACACTGCCACTGACCTATATACAGTTTCATTCCCTGGTGCTTTGGAGGCTGTTAGCATATTATTTCTAATGGCACCATACTTACACATGCACCCTTTCTAACACTAACACAGACTGATACATTCTTTCACTGTCATATGCCCAGTCAGTACACGTCATTACATCTGTACAGAACTGGAGTAAGCAGAAGTTCATCTATCTATCTATTGCCAGCCACCTTAATCCGTAAGGGCTGGCCACAAACAAATCGCCTCCATGTCGCTCTGTCCCCTACCATTTCACTGCCCTGCTCCCAACTCACACCCCCCCTCTCTCATATACCTCTCCACTCCATCCCTCCATCTCATCCTTGGCCTCCCCCTCCCTCTCCTCCCCCTCCACCTCACTCACACACAGTCTCCTAATCAGTCTCTCACTCTCCATCATATTGGGTAATTTTTGATGGAGTGGGCAATTTCACATGTCACAGCTAACATTCCCTTGTGTGTTATATCTTTTCAATACTGACATAATTCGCATCAGTGTCATATAAGAGGGAACTGAGGTGTAATGGGCAGAATAGATAATGAAGGAGAAGATGTTGTGAAATATGAAGAATTTGTAATATAATCGTTAGTGCGACTCAGGGTGTTAGTGTGTATCAGTTGTAATATTTTCCTTATTTTAAATCTACTTTGATATTTTGTGTTTGTATCTCAGAGCTGCTTTGATATTTTGTGTAATTCATTAACGTGCAGTACAGCTCTTGATTTCTATACCATATATGGTTGAGATTTATTGCTCCCATATTGCCACTCAGGGTTGAATGATCGGTCACTCACCTTATATGTCTGGCCAAACTGGTGTTGTCCCAGGTCCTCACACTCATGATGGGGAAAAATAAGGGCTGGATGCTTGATAAATAACTAGATCTATCTATCTATCTGTGTATAGCCCGACACCCTAATCCTGCAAAGGGTGGCCACAGACAAAACGTCTCCAAGTCTCTCTGTCACCCACCACATGACTGCCCTCCCCCCAACTCCCTCTCCCATCCTTCATATACCTGTCAGCTCCATCCCTCCACCTTATCCTCAGTCTCCCCCTCCCTCTCCCTCCCTCTACTTCCCCTACATACACCCTCTTGGTCAGTCTTTCGTCCTCCATTCTCTCCACATGTTATTAATTAAAGAATATCATGTCCCGCAGGCTGACGATGGCAATCCTCCATACCAGTGCAAGTATGAGATGCATCGGTTCCATAAATTTGTGTGGAAGAAGTTGAAGAGATACGCCAAATTTGCCTATGAGGTATGTTGGTATTGTGTTGTGTTACAGTACATGTATAATGGTTGATGAGTGTGGTGGTAGTTGGGGACGCTCATCATCCACTTAACCTGTGGATTGTGCAGTTACCTTTTTTATCCCACCCTGTGGCGTACAAAATATGAATGAAAAAGTTTTTTTTTTTTAGTTTTGTTTATTATAAACTTGAAGATAAACATCCAGGACATCATCTAATAAAAAAAAAAATCTCTCTCTCTCTGTCTTTGTGTAGCACCATGCATAAGTTTGTGTAGGGGTTGAGTTGTTAGTGGTGATGCACGGCCAGCACAGCCTGAGCTGTGGCTCGCAATGCGTTGCTACCCAGCCTGAGCTGTGGCTCGCAATCCACAGGTTAAGTATTGATGCCATTTGGTTGCTCTACACTGAGTGAAATGCCAAATGGTTTCTTGTAACCCAGGAAACCATTTAGCACATTGATAGTAACCATATAACCAGATGACACGTGGTGGTCTAGTGGGATAAGACTCTGTGCAGTTGAGACCTGTAAGGGATTTGCTCCATGTGGAATAGATAGATTGCCACTTTATTGTCATGTAGGGGATGCATGGTTTAGTTATACGGTTACCACTCAGTGTACTAAATGAATTTTGGCTGAAAGGAAATAATTTGGTTTGTTACTCAGTGCAGTCACATACAGTATAGTGATGTGGAGGTTTTTTTGTTTGTGGCCACCCCTTATGGGATTAAGGCATTCGGCAATAGATAGATGGATAAACAGGGGATGCAGCATTAGGCAATAGATATGATAGTTTTGACTGATATGTAGTTCATGAAGACAAATTTTGACCAAACATTTTATTCATCTACCTTCAGACAATTTTATTCAATATTTGGGAGTTCTTTAGAACTGGAAGGATAGATATAGACACATTCCTCACTCAGAAGTAAGGCTCGTCAAATTTCAAAATCAGATGAAAACAGGACTCTTGTACATTGCAGGCCCTTCATGTGGTACAGATTAATCACACACAATTTTTGTACATTGCAGGGACTTCGTATGGTACAGATTAATACATAATTTTTGTTCATTGCAGGCTCCTCATATGGTACAGATTAACCACACTGAATTTTTGTATATTGCAGGCCAGATTAACTATACAGAATTTTTGTACATTGCAGGCACTTCATATGGTACAGATCAATCACACAGAATTTACGGAGGTCCTTGAGATGTACAACAACTGGAGTCCACGCACGCCGGCCACCCTAGACCATGTGGCGTGTCAGTGGATGAAGGACAACAGGGTAGGAACTTATTATCTTATTTTAAAGTGTTTATGTTTTGATGAGAAGGGATAGAGATGGTTTGGGCATGTGGGGAGGAAGGACAAGGTAGGAACTTATTATGTTCTTTGTGGTGTGATGAGAAGAGGTCGACTGAGATGGTTTGGGCATGTGGAGTGATTGGACATCCAGGTGGGAATGTACTATCATGTTTTAAAGTGCTTGTGTTGTGATTCGGTTGCATATATTTGTCGTGTGATGAGAAGAGGTTGACTGAGATGGTTTGGGCGTGCAGAGTGGATTGACAGTAGAGTAGGAACTTATCATGGTTGAATGTATTAGTGTTGTGATGAGCAGGGATAGATTGGAGATGGTTTGGGCATGTGGAGAGGAAGGACAAGATGGGAACTTATTTTCATTTTTGAATGTGTTTGTGTTGTGATGAGGAGGGATAGATTGAGATGGTTTGGGCATGTGAAATAGATGGACAAGGTAAGAACTTGATGGAGATGGTTTGGGTATGTGGAGAGGAAGACAACATTGTAGGAACTTACCACGTTTGAATGTATTTGTGTTTTAATGAGAAGGGGTCGAAGGAGATGGTTTTGAATGATGAGTGAATGAAAGCGTGACCCATTGGATTGGGCATTCTTGGGCTGTCTGGATTTTGCTACTCCTCACCCTGCCCTAGGGTGGGAAAGGAGGTCTGGATGATGATGATGATGGAAGCTACTTTATATGATTTTCTTTTTCTCTCTCCCCAGAACCAGTGGATGCGATGGCACTCCGGCCGAACCCTACACCAGCTGAAGCTTGTGGGTCTCTTCCCCATCAAGAGGTCGCAAACCGTGCGGTTCAAATTCATCGCACCGGGCAATGTTCCAGCGTACTTCATGGCCGTGAAAGCCGTCAACAACAACAACAGCATCCTCTCCGACTACCAGATCCATCCCATCGTGCTGAATGGGGCATGCGATAGTGCCATGGTCATGAGGCAGTTTATCGAAATCCTCCAACGTTCATCTAGTCTTGGATTCTACAATAATATGGTACGTCTCACACTCCTTATTAGTTTGGGAAAGTGCCCTGATAGTGATTTGGGCAGGTAAGCTTATATATATTTTTAGCTTTGGACTCTACAGGGGAGGGGAAGGCCAAGGATGAGATGGAAGGATGGAGTGGAGAGGTATATGAGAGAGGGGGGTGTGAGCTGGGAGCAGGGCAGTGAAATGGTGTCTCCCCCGCCTTCATCCACTACAATTCAGTGATAATCTTAATTTTTCCTTGCTGCTGTTTAACAAATTGATTTAGCATAGGAAAGCACCCTAGTTGTGAATGAGTTGGTAAATTCATGGGGTGTATGTAGGTGAAGTGGAGGGAGGGAGAGGGAGGGGGAGACCAAGGATGAGGTGTAGGATGGAGTTGTGAGGTATATGAGGGAGGGGGGAGTGAGCTGGGGGGAGGGCAGTCAAATGGTGGGTGACAGAGTGACTTGAGGCATTTTGTCTGCAGCCATCCTTTGCGGGATTAGGGCATCAGGCTATAGATAGATAGATAGATAGATAGTTTACTGAAATCATCCAGTGTTCATCCAGCCTTAGATTCTACAGTAATATAGTAGGTCACACACTCCATTACCCCCAACAGTCCAGTGAAGGCCTTAATTCTCCACCTGAGTGCAAGAAGGGCCTCTGTCCAAGAACCTAAATTTTCAGAAGCAAGAGTAGATTTTAAATTCCCATAACTTGAGCTAACTTAGTGTGTGCTGCTTGTTCAACCAGTGGGAAGAGAGGCTGGCCCTTTTATCAGTGAAATGTACATTACTTGAGATGGTGTTTCATGGATCAAACTCAGCACTGGTGCTTTTTACCTTGGCCCCTCTTGCACTCATTTGCTACCTCATTTAGTTTAGGAAAGTGCCTTAGTAGTGAATGACTGGTTAAAATTATATCTAATGTCTCCAGTTCTTTATTTGATCTGTTCATCATGCTGAAGGGTGTCCTACTCCTCTCCCCTCCACCTCAGCCACACAGTCTCTCTTCTAGTCACTCATATTCCATCCCCTCCACATAGCCAAACCATCTCAAAGTACAGGTATTTCTCTTAACACTTCCAGTCACATCCAGGTAAACATACTGAACTTGAAAATCATCAGGAAGTAGGAAGAATAAAGAGATACGCCATGCAGTGCAGCAAGGGAAGTGTATTATCTTCGTCTTCAGATTGGGTTTGGAAGTGGGAGAAACAGGTGAAAGAAACATGTCCTCCAGTGCAGGTTAAGTGTATTATTGTTTGCCATTTCAGATTGGGTTTGTGGGTCCTGCTTGCTCCGACACCATTGAGCCGATAGCTGGCGTTTCCAAGTACTTCAACATCCCTATTATATCCTATGGGGCAGAGGGAGCCATCTTCTCGGGCCAGACGGACTACCCTTACTTCTTCAGGACCATTCCAGAGAACAAGATATTTGGGTTAGTGCAGTGCTGGGATTATACTGTACTCTTTTCACATTAACCTGGCCCATCACAGTACACATACGCCATACATCACACTCTATCTTTCTTTGGTTTAGTGCAATGCTGGGACTATACTCTTTTCTCTGTAGCTAGGTTTAAAATTGCTTATAATGCAGCCCATCACAGTACACTTACCCTACATCACATTCTGTCTTTCTGTCTATCCGTCCAGACACTTGGCAATAATGATGGTTAAAGGTGTTTCCTATCAAGGCCTTCATTGCACCAGCTACTTTCCTTCCTTGTGTCACTCTACTTTCCACCTCTTTTGCACATTTTCCTCTTTCCTATCACTGTGCCCATGTATTTGAACTCACATCAATTCCAGTCTCTCTCCATTGACCAACGGTGAATGATGATGTGTAAAAAAATGTATATAGTCCAGCTCTGAGTAAAGCTGTTGACTTGGTGTGTTTTCAGGCACGTGTATAAACATTTCTTCATGAAAATGGACTGGGTGCGCGTGGCATCCCTGGTGGAGGAAGGACACCGATACTCTGAATATTTGACCGTCTTGGATGAACTGCTACAGGTTAGTAATGAAATACCTGGTACACTCAGGCTTAAATGAATAGTGATACAAATTTTGCTTCACATTTAAGTGTAATTGTAGTACATAGTATTAATAAGATCATTCATTCATTCATTCAATCATCATCTTGTCATGATAATAACCATAATAATATGATGATGGTAAGAACAATAATAATGTTAATAGTAGCAATACAGTAATAATAATAATAATAATAATAATAATAATAATAATGATAAATGATAATACCAGAAATGAATCAGTCTTTCTTGGGTTTAATGTATCTTATTGGTATGTACAGTGCCTGCTGAATGTATGCAGGCATATCTGCATATGTACAGCATATGTTGTACACACAAATATGATAATAGTAACAATAATGTACATCATCATCATGTGGAGAGAATGGAGGGTGAAAGACTGATGAAGAGAGTGTATGTGAGTGAGGTGGAGGGGGGAAGAGGGAGGGGGAGGCTGAGGATGAGATGGAGGGATGGGGTGGAGAGGTATATGAGAGAGGGGGGGGTGAGTTGGGAGCAGGGCAGTGAAATGGCAGGGGACAGGGCGACCTGGAGGCGATTTGTTTGTGGCCACCCCAAACGGGATTGAGGCATCTGGCAATAGATAGATAGATAGATCATCATCATCATCATCCGGACCTCCTTTCCCACCCTAGTGCGGTAATTTTTTATATTCTGACAGGACCACAATATGACGTTAGACAAGAAGGAGTTTTCAGAGGAGCGCAAGACATCCGATGTGACCTCAAAGCTGCTGATGTTGAAGAAGGACAATTTCTACATCATCATCGGTGACTTCTACCAGGATGTTGCCCGCGATGTTATCTGTGATGCCTTCCACCTCCAGATGACAGGACAGCAGGTGGGCAGAGTGTTACTAGAATGTTTTGTACAGACTATATAAACAGATCCAGGGGTGTTGCTGATGCTACCTGGGCAGCACCCTATTTTATCACATGAAGGTCCAATACTGTGCATATATAGAAAGCATCATTTATCCTCATCATCATTATCTGGACCTCCTTTCCCACCCTAGGGCAGGGTGAGGAGTAGCGACGTCCAGACAGCCTAAGTTTACATAATTCAGTGGGCCACGCTTCCATTCACTCATCATTCAAGCCCTCAGAATCATGGCTCCTTCAGATAGGCCATAAAAGTTTTAACAAATGGGAATCGTATATATTAAAAAAAAAAAAAAAAATGCCCAAATGACAAATTGTACAAGGGGATGAATTATTAATGATATTGTTCTGAGGGTTGACCCACATCTGCAGACAGAGCCGTTCTTCATCCTGTTTGTGTATTAATTATTAATGGTCTATATACCCCCAAAGGGAGAGTATGAGAGAGAGAGGTGAAGAAAGAGGAATAGAGAGACATAATGATGATGATGATGAGAGAGAGAAAGAGAGTTTACTGCCTCTGTGTCCATACATCATCCTATTGACTATTGATTGCTAATTCTCTCTGTCTGTTCCAGGGGTATTTATGGTCACTGCCTCATTGGTACTCGAAGGAATGGTATGGGAGAGAGAGAGAGAGATAGCATACTGCCTCTCTGTCCATCCTATTGACTATTTACCATTTCTGTCTCTATTCCAGGGTTATTTATGGTCGCTGCCTCATTGGTACTCCAAGGAATGGTACGATACAGACTCCCTCTCGAGCTACAACAACTGCACTAAGGCCGAGATGCTTCAGGCGCTCGACGGGCACATCTCCCTCTCGTACAAGTATTTTGCCGAGGACGACGCCATTATGCAGGAAAACAAGACCGTTAAGGAGTGGCGGACAAGTTATAGCAATGTAAGTACCAGTTTAAGTGAAGGAGCTTTGTGGTGTGGATGTGATAGGAAGCGTTAGGAGAAATACATTGAGGTGGTTTGGCCATGTGGAGAGGATGGAGAGACGGACTGAATAATGAGGAAGTGAAGGAGCGTTGTGGTGTGGATGTGGATGGTGATAGAAAACGTTAAGAGAAATGCATTGAGGTGGTTTGGCCATGTGGAGAGGATGGAGAGCGAGAGACTGATGTGGAGAGTGAATGTGAGCTAGGTGGAGGGGGGCAGAGGGAGGGGGTGGCCAAGGATGCGATGGAGGGATGGAGTGGAGAGGTATATGAGAGAGAGAGAGATGTTAATGTTTGTACCTTAATTTACAACAGGAGAGAGAGAGAGAGAGAGGGAGGGAGGGAGGGAGATAGATGCTAATGTTTGTACGATAATTTCCCACAGGAGGTCAACGCAACACTGACGTCTGAGTCGGACTATGCTGGGTTCACGTACGATGCAGTTTGGGCGTACGCTTTGGCTCTGGATCAGCTGTTTAAGGAGGACCAGTCTTACGCAGCGGACTTACGAGCGACAAATACCACACAGTAAGTTGAGAGAGGATGGAGAATGAGAGACTAACATGGAGAGTGTATTTGATTGTGGTGGAGGGAGTCAGAGGGAGGGGGAGGTCAAGGATGAGATGGAGGGATGAAGTGGAGAGGTATGTGAGAGAGGGTGGCTTGAACTAGGGGGAGGGCAGTGAAATGGCTGGGGACAGGGTGACGCGGAGGTGATTTGTTTGTAGCCACCCCTTACAGGATTAAGGCATCTGGCTGTAGATAGATTGATAGAAGTTAACTTGGTGATCAGTTTTTCCAGAATTGTAGATTCTTTAAAAATACCAGTGCAGTAAAATATCTCAAATTTGAAATACTTGGATTCAAAGGTTTTATGGAAAATGGAATATCACTCTCACATGCTGTCAGAGTCCCATTATCCCATTCCCCCTGCCCTTCTCCAACTCATTCACATACACTGTTATAGTCATTTTCATTCTCCCTACCCATCTCATTCACATATGCACTCATAGTCATTCTCCTCCTCCCCCGCCCCCTCGCCCCCTCCAACGCCTTCACATACACTCTCATAGTCAGTCTCATCCTCCCCATCCATCTCATTCACATACACTTTCATAATCTCATTCTCCCCCTCTCCCCCTCATTCACATACGCTGTTATTGTCATTTTCTCATTCTTCATCCTGTCCACATGGCCACATCATCTCAGAGTACTGTATGTGTATTTCTCAACAATTTCAGTCACATGCACATCAACACCACAACACTTTCTTTCCTCATTTGTCTGTCTCTCCATGTCAGAAATACAACAGTGCTTGTTGCTAATCATCAATTTATTCTTTCCTCATTTGTGTGTCTGTCTGTGTCAAAAATACAACAGTGCTTCTTACTAGCTGTTGAATTATACTTTCCTTCCTTATTTATCTGTCTGTCTCTCTCTGTGTCAGAAATACATCAGTGCTTCTTATTTACCATCGAATTATTCTTTCTTTCCGCATTTGTCTGTCTGTCAATGCCAAAAATACAACAGTTCTTCTTATCCACATCAGCACCACAACATTTCTTTCTTTCCTCATTTGTCTGTCTGTCCATGTCAGAAATACAACATTGCTTCTTACCATCAAATTTCTATCTCCCCAGGGCGTTTATCAAGAAACTATCAGCCTTGTCATTTGATGGCGTGTCGGGTCATATTAGCTTCTCGTCAGGAAATTCGCGACTAACGGACATCATCGTTTGGCAGTTCCAGAGAGATGACTATGTGGAAATTGCTCGCTACCAGCCCGACACATCAGTACCCAGCAATGGACAGTAAGTTGGGTCATTTTTAAAACCTCTCCTTCCTTCGTTGATGAACATACCTTTAATTGCAGCATATTGGATGAGAGGGAGAGAGGACAGAGCTATGCAGAACTGAGAGAGAGAGGGTAGGATGGAGGGAGGGAGAGGGGGAAGAGAAAGAGGGGGAGGTGGTAGTAAAGGTGATAGTGATGATACTAGTGTCTGGATCCTACTGACATGTTTGAATTAAAAAGATATATATTTTTGATGATAAAGTGATGATGGTGGTGTTGGTGATAGCAGCTGATAATAAAAGCAATGATGATGTTGGTGATGGTGGTTGATGATGTCTGCTGTATGATAGATAAACGAAAATGCCTCTCCTTGATGATAGTGGTGTTCATGATGGAGGCAAAAGTTGTATACAGTGAATAACCAGTCATTCGTGTGTTTCCCCAGCCTGTTCATCAACGAAAGCCGCATCATATGGCCATCCGGACGAAAACCCGAAGACGGCAGTGAGAAATGCGTGGTGGAGGGCCTTCGTGCATTCCTAAACCTCAGCACGTGCGCACAGGCTGTCATAGTCCTGTGCACGGTGACCTTTGGGGGCCTCACAGTACTGCTCATCATCTGCTTTGTCCTCTTCAAGCGGCGGCAAGTCTTACGGTCTCTGTGCTACTCCAAGCTTCCCATTTTTTGTTGCTTTTTTACCCCCTAAGGATTTTGTAGCATAGAGGTGGGGTCATAAGTGGCATCCTGTGTGTGTGTGTGTGTGTGTGTGTGTGTGGATGGTCACGTTTGTTTTACTGGATCGTCATCATCAGAACAACGTCACAAGGATTTAGGATGCATACAGACATGGAAACATTTTTACTTGTTAATTTGTCTACTCCTACTTTTATTTGTCTATCTATTGCCTGCATATATATTTATCTCTGGCTGTCCGTCTGTCTGTATCTATGTATCCATTTCTATCTATCTTTAGAATATACAGTTGTGGACAAAAGTTTGCCAGTTATTTCATCTGCTGTCACTCTCATCTGCCTCTCTGTTCATTATTCCATTTATCTGTTAGTCTGTCTATCTGGCTCTCTATTTATGGAAGTGTGATGACATTGTTTAATTGGATACTTATTATCAAAACAATGCCAGTGAGATTAATTAATGTCCGAGGATGAGGTGGAGGGATGGAGTTGAGAGGTATATGAGGGAGGGGGGAGTGAGTTGGGGGGAGGGCAGTCAAATGGTGGGTGACAGAGCTGCTTGGAGGCATTTTGTCTGTGGCCTCTCTTTGCAGGATTATGGTGTTGGGCTATAGATAGATAGATAGATAGATAAACAATTTTTGACAGAAGCTTGATTATACAAGTGGTTCCAGTGTTATTTCATGGCATAGCACAGTGTGACTAATGAAGTTAATGGAAAGTAAGCTCTCCAGAATTCATTAGGGAAGCTGCCAGAGATCAAGCAGCCTGGAGAGTCGCCATTAGGTGACCAAGGCCAATGCTTTCAAGCATGTTAGAGCCTTTAAAAACAAAACAAAATGTACTCTCTTACTTGAAGGCAGTGTCATTATCAGAACGTTTATAATTTTGCTCACTGCTTAGTTCGTTTTGACAAGGAGCCTACAAGTAGTGGCACTGTGTACCTAGGGTGGAGTGAAGCAGCTGTATTGTCCACCCAGGAGTCAAATGTCCTTATATATCCCTGCACCTTAGGGTAGGGAAGGACCCTGGTGTGGCACTGTTTATCATGAGGGGGTGCCAGTTCCCTACATGGGACATATCCTATACTTTGCCTGTAGGATGGTATCATGCTTACCTGTGGTTGGTGGGTCTACTCAGCCAGACACACTGGGGTTATACAACAACAGCAGCACATAAGTTGGTCTGATGTCATATGTTTTTATGCAGCAGTGCAGCTCTGTCTTTATTTTCATAACCGTTTATTCATTGTGTGGTGTCTTCTTAAGTAATCCCTTCTGAAAAGCATTTCTTTTATATTTTCTGTTCTCAGCAACATTTACCACTGAACTTTTGTTTTTGATGGCTTGTTTATTTGTTTGTTTCTTTGTGTGTTTATTTATTATTATTTTTCCATCAGTTTTGACATCACATCAGTAATTTTGGACAGTTGAAGCTAATACTCTATTTCACTAGAGTAAAATATAACAGAATCAGGCGAAATTTTGAAATTTTGAATGCAGCGTTAGTGAAAATGTACTGTATACTCTTTTCACCTTCACCCAGATTTTAGTCGTTTTGCATCCAATTCACATGTCTTATTGGCAGAGAAAGAGAGTACTGCGGCTCTACGTCCATTCCATAGCAGTTCCACTTGTTTAGCATCATATTCCATTGTTAATCTGTCGTTACAACTCAGCATTCAAGATGGAGAGATGTCAATTTTAGGCCAAGTTAGAGTGAAAGTGGTATAGTTGGTTTTGGCACATGGTTAAAATTGCTGCACATAGAAAGAGGTTTGTATGAGAGGAAGCCTGACATTGTTTTGATGATGGTGGGTTGTTTTTAAAGTGAGCCATTGCAGAGATCACATAGCAGGTAAAGATGTTCAATATATGCATGATGTGAGGTTCATTTCCCACCCATAGTATCACAGAATGCAGTGTGTGTGTGTGTGTGTGTGTGTGTGTGCAGCTGCTACCCCACTTATGAACCTTTGCAAACATTTGGAGATGCTTTACTAACTTTTATTAATATTATTTATTTTTTATTATTTATTTATATTATTATTATGAGGTGGAGAGGTATATGAGACGGGTGTGTGAGCTGGGAGCAGGGCAGTGAAATGGCGGGGGACAGGGCAACATCCACCCCTTACGGGATTAAGGTGTTTGGCAATAGATAGGTTATTATTATTATTATTATTAATTAATTAATTTTTTGAAGTAACATTTATTGAGTTACTCCTTCAGTGATATCTACAAAATAATGTATACAGTATCTCTCTCTCTCTCTCTCTCTCTCTCTTAATGGCATTAGCATTAATTACTAAATTTGCATGATGTGACCTCAGGGATAAGTGACTGAATAGTGAGGCTACCAGAGATCAAGCAGCTTGGAGAGTTGCCATGAGGTGATTAAGGCTGATGCATGCTAGTACGTTGGTGTCGTTATAAATGACACGATGATGCCGTTATAAATGACACGATGATGACAGTATGACACAAAACAGTTGATGCAATAGTTTCATTAAGTTTCTGTCCTTGTACAAATGTGAACAATTGTAACTATCACACTTCCACTTTTGGGTTGGTGGTTCTTGCCTCTTATAATCAATTTCTGACCATAAACACCAGAAAACATAGATATGAACCAGTCAAAATGAACGGGTCTGGAGTTTGGCTAGCTCTTATCTTGTTTGTCTCTTTGTGGACGGGGCAATCTTGCAGACTTCTGGCCTTTGGTTCCTTCTTTCTTGCATTAAAAACTAGGAAAAGTCAAACCAGCACCAGAGAAATTTATTCACTACTTCACTTTACTTCATCAGGATCATTTTTGTATATGAAGGCTCCAACATGCTTGCGTGCGTCAGCCTTGGTAACCTAATGGTGGCTTACCCTGCTGTACGATCTCTGGCAGCTTCCCTATGTAATCCCTTAACCCTGAGGTCACACTCATTGACCTTGTCCCAGGTCTTTTTCAGTCTGCCTCTCACTACCCCATCCCCAATATTAATGCTTCTCACTTTCTGCACCCAATTATCGTCCACCATCCCCTCCACATGCCCAAACCATCTCAATCTACACTTCCTCATCACAGTACCAATACACTCCAGTCCCATCCTTCCTCCCATCCTCTCCACACACCCAAACTATCTCAATCTACCCCTCGTCATCATAACACCGATATGCTCCAGTCCCATCCTTCCTCTGAGGACCCTGCTCTCCACATGCTCAAACCACCTTAATGTACCCCTCCTCATCACAACACCGATACATTCCAGTCCCATCCTTCTCCGAGGACCCACTCTCCACATGCCCAAACCATCTTAATCTACCCCTCCTTATCACAACACCAATACACTCCAGTCCCATCCTGTCTACATGGCCAAACCATCTCAATCTACCCCTCCTCATCACAACACCAATACACTCCAGTCCGATCCTTCCTCCCATCCTCTCCACATGCCCAAACCATCTCAATCTACCCCTCCTCATCACAACACCAATACACTCCAGTCCCATCCTTCCTCCCATCCTCTCCACATGCCCAAACCATCTCAATCTACCCCTCCTCATCACAGCACCAATACACTCCAGTCCCATCCTACCTCTCAACTCTTCCATCATAGCCAAATAAAACCAAGCAGACAGTATCAGTAGCAGTAGCAGTCATCCTCATATGTACATATATGGATTTGGGTATTAGTGAATTTTAAGTTCAAACCAACTCAAAATTAGTAACGTAGGGAGGCAGCTGTATTGGTAGGGAACACTGGTAAAGAGAAGAAGGGCAATGTATTAGCTTTAGTATTGCTAGGTCCACGTTATTTATTGAGGTTAAGAGAGTTATTAAAAACTAGTAAGTTTAGATACTGCCCTTATTAACTCCTTTACTACAAGAGAACACTCCAGATCTGAATAAAATATTGTGTAAAGCAAAAATCAATCAATCTATCTATCCATTGCCAGATGCCTTAATCCCGTAAGGGGTAGCCACAAATAAATTGCCTCCATGTCGCCCTGTCCCCTGCCATTTCACTGCCCTGGTCCCAGCTCACATCCCCCTCTCTCATATACCTCTCCACTCCATCCCTCCACCTCATCCTTGGTCTCACTCTCCCTCTACTCACAGACATTCTCCTTGTTAGTCTCTCATTCCATCCTCTCCATATGGCCAAACCACCTTTGTGTATTTCTCCTAATGCTTTCTATCACATCCACTTCTGTGAATAAAATCATATGGTAATAGAAAGAATACATTATAAAGTGATATTCTTTGGTTTATGACTGATGATGATAATGATGATGATGATGTGTTGTTAATCCATGTGTGATGCTATGACTGGCATTTTGATGATGATAACAGTGATGATAATAATGAGGTCTTTTAATAATGACATTTATAATTGATGTGTGATGAGTGACTACCCTTTTGATGATGATGATGATGATGACTTTGATAATAACAATAATAATAATGAATTCTTATAATCTTTGTGTGATGCTGTGACTAATATTTCCTTGATGATAATGATGATAATAACGATGATGATAATGATTTTATTTAATGTGATTTTTAAGTGTTTATGTGATGTTTCAGGTGGATTTTTTTTTTTTTTTTTAATTCAAGTGGATTTTTTGGTGATGTTTTAAATGGATTTTTTTTTATATATATTTTGAGTGGATTTTTTGTGGTTTCAAGTGGATTTTTTTTGTGATTTAAATGGATTTTTAAAATGATTTAAGTGGATTTTTTGTGATTTAAGTGGAGTTTTGGTGATTTACATGTTTTTTTTAAGTGGATTTTTTTTTATTTAAGTGGATTTCTTTGTAATTTAAGTGGATTTTTTTGTGATTTAAGTTGATTTTTTGTGATATTTTAAGTGGATTATTTTGGTCATGTGTTAAGTGGATTTTTTTTTTATTTAAGTTTATTTTTTGTCATTTAAGTGGCATTTCCTTGACTAGTATCCGTGTCTTATAGGTATGAGAAGAAACTAGAGCAGATGCAAGAGTTTTGGAGAGGCCGGCCATTGTTTGAAGCGTTTGACGGCTGGGAGATTCCAAGAGATAAAGTCGTCATCAATCGCAAGCTGGGCGAAGGAGCGTTTGGCACCGTGTATGGAGGAGAGTGTCTCTTTGATGCTCAGGGATGGGTAAGTTGGAGAGAGAGTGAGTGAGTTAAGAGAGAGAGAGAATTAAAGAGAGAGAGTCACCAATCGCAAGCTGAGGGAAGGAGCGTTTGGCACCGTGTATGGAGGAGAGTGTCTGTTTGATGCTCAGGGATGGGTAAGTTGGAGAGAGAGAGAGAGAGAGAGTCACAGTGATGGTGATAGGATGGTGGTGATGGTGATGATGATGATGATGATGATGAGGAGGAGGAGGAGGTGGAGGAGGATAGTGATGAAGAGGAGAAGGATGGGGATGAGGAGGAGGATGACAGAAATAATGATAGGAGGAGGAGGAGGATAGTGGTGAGAATGATGATGATAATGATGGTGGTGATGCTTGATAATTGATGATGATGATGATGATGACAGAGATAATGATGTTGATAATAGAGATAATGATGGTGATAATAATGATGACAATGATAATGATACTGATGGTGATAATGCTTGATAACTGATGATGATGATGACAGTGGGGATGATCCATCATCCAATCCTATGTTGCCCCATGAGGAGCGTAGGAGCCCGGGGCTAGGAAAGTTGGTCCTGACATTTATGATGAGAGTGACCAGCCTCACTCATCCCTGAGTGGCATTATGGGAGCAATAAACCCCAACCATCCCTTGGATATAAACCTTCACTGGCTCAATCCGACTGGAGCGCCATAATTACCCACTAAACCACCAGGAGCCAAAATTTGGTTATATGGTTACCACCCAGCATAGTAAATGGTTTCCTGGTGTACAGGAAACCATTTGGCTTGTCACTCAGTGTAGAGTCACCCACAGGCAGAAGGAAGAGGAAAGAGTGAAGGAAAGAAAGACACGAAAGAGTGTAAATTCACCTGCAGGCAGAAGAAAGAGGAAAGAATGAAGGAAAGAAAGACAGAAGAGGATGGATGGAAAGAAGGATGGAGGAGAGGAAAGGGCAGACACCCGAGAGCAGCACTACATCAAGTGAGTGGGTGGTGAGCGCCCCCACCTACCCGAAATGATGACAGTGGGGGTGATGATGCATGATAATTGATGATAATGATGATGGTGATGGTAATTGATGATGATGATGACTATTTCCATTTCTTTTTCCCAGGTGGCAGTGGCAGTAAAGACGCTAAAAGTGGGCTCAACTATCGCCGAGAAATTGGACTTCTTGTCGGAGGCGGAGATGATGAAGAATTTTAATCATGAAAATATTGTTCGACTTCTTGGTGTTTGCACCAAAACAGAACCAATTTATACTGTTATGGAATTTATGTTGTATGGTGAGGAATTGTGCTTGTTATTATTATTATTATTATTATTATTGTTATTATTATTATTATTATTATTATTATTATTATTTTTATTATTGTTATTATTATTACAGTACTATTATTATCCACTACTACTGCTATAATTGTCATTATGATGATGATGATGATTATTATTACTATTATTATTACTACTACTACTACTACTGATGGTGATGATGATGATGAAATAGTTATGACAAATATTCTCACTGATTTATCATAGCATTAATATTCTCTCTCTTTCTTTCTCTCCCTCCCTCTCTCTCTCTCTCTCTCACAGGCGACCTCAAAACCTACCTACTGGCTCGACGGAACTTGGTAAACGAGAAGAGTCGTAATGATGACGATGAAGTTAGCAACAAGCGCTTGACGTCAATGGCTTTAGACATCGCGCGTGGCCTGGCGTACTTGGCAGAGCATAAATACGTACACAGGTGAGGAAAACGCACATGCTGGGTGAGTAAGAGACACACACGCTGGATAGTCGTTTGATAGTTCTCTCTCTCTCTCTTTTTTTTTTTTTTTTAAGATCCTGCCTCACTTTTTATGATGATGATATGATGGTGATAATGATCTATCTATCTATCTATCTATTGCCAGACGCCTCAATCCCGTTTGGGGTGGCCACAAACAAATCGCCTCCAAGTCGCCCTGTCCCCCGCCATTTCACTGCCCTGCTCCCAACTCACACCCCCCTCTCTCATATACCTCTCCACCCCATCCCTCCATCTCATCCTCGGTCTCCCCCTCCCTCTTCCACCCTCCACCTCACTCACATACACTCTCTTCGTCAATCTTTCACCCTCCATCCTCTCCACATGGCCAAACCACCTCAGTGTGTTCCTCACAACGCTTCCTATCACATCCACATCCACACCACAACGCTCCTTTATATCCTCATTCGTCAGCCTGTCTCTCCACGTGACTCCACAGGCTCCTCTTAAATAACTCATTTCCACTGCTCTCACTCTTGACTTGTGTCCTTCCAACAATGTCCAAGCTTCACTTCCGTACGTTAGAGTTGGTATCACAATACTGTCATGTAGTAACTTTTTTACTTCCATGCTCACTTCCCTGTTTCTTATCACTGCTTTTAAGGAACCAGCAACCTTTCTTCCCTGCTGTACCCTTTCAAGCACTTCATCCTCCAAACCTCCATCCTTACTCATCACACTACCCAAATACTTAAACGTACTCATATTTTCCAATTCCTCACCATCCAACCTCGCTGTACATTCACTGACTTCACCTCTCTCAAAGACCATCACTTTACTCTTCCCTACATTCACCTGATGATGATGATAATGATGGTGATGATGATAATGGTGGTAATATCAAGGGTTTAGAAATATTATTATGATGATGATGATGACATTGGTGATTGAGGATGATGATGATGACTGGATGAAGATGAGACTGATTGATGATGGTGAAGATGATGATGATGATGATGGGATGAAGATGAAAATGATTGATGATGATGAGATGAAGATGAAAATGATTGATGAAGATGATGATGAGATGATGATGATGATGGGATGAAGATGAAAATGATTGATGATGAGATGAAGATGAAACTTATTTATGATGGTGAAGATGATGATGATGATGGAATGAAGATGAAAATGATTGATGATGAAGATGAAATGATTGATGATGGTGAAGATGATGATGATGATGGAATGAAGATGAAAATGATTGATGATGCTGATGAAGATGATAGTGATTGATGATGATGATGATAAAGACCCTGATTGATCTATCTATCTATCTATTGGCAGACGCCTCAATCCCTTTTGGGGTGGCCACAAACAAATCGCCTCCAAGTCACCCTGTCCCCCGCCATTTCACTGCCCTGCTCCCAACTCACACCCCCTCTCTCATATACCTCTCCACCCCATCCCTCCATCTCATCCTTGGCCTCCCCCTCCCTCTTCCCCCCTCCACCTCACTCACATACACTCTCTTCATCAGTCTTTCACCCTCCATCCTCTCCACATGGCCAAACCACCTCAGTGTGTTCCTCCTAATGCTTCCTATCACATCCACATCCACACCACAACGCTCCTTTATATCCTCATTCGTCAGCCTGTCTCTCCACGTGACTCCACAGGCTTCTCTTAAATAACTCATTTCCACGGCTCTCACTCTTGACTTGTGTCCTTCCAACAATGTCCAAGCTTCACTTGCGTACGTTAGAGTTGGTATCACAATACTGTCATGTTGTAACTTTTTCACTTCCATGCTCACTTCCCTGTTTCTTATCACTGCTTTCAAGGAACCAGCAACCTTTCTTCCCTGCTGTACCCTTTCAAGCACTTCACCCTCCAAACCTCCATCCTTACTCATCACACTACCCAAATACTTAAACGTACTCACATTTTCCAATTCCTCACCATCCAACCTCGCTGTACATTCACTAACTTCACCTCTCTCAAAGACCATCACTTTACTCTTCCCTACATTCACCTTTAGGTTCCTTTTCTTACACACTCTCTCAAACTCATCCACCAAGCCTTGCAGCTCCCCTTCGTCTTCACTCAACAACACAGTATCATCTGCAAACAACAGTACAGGGAGTTTCCAAACACTATCCTCTCTCACCAGGGCCACTCCAACATCCACTGCCCTACCTTGTACCTCTTTTATTACCCCATCCATGTACAGATTGAACAACCATGGAGACATGACACATCCCTGTTTCAAACCAACTTTCAAAGAGAAAAATTCACTTAGTTCACCATCCACACGCACTGCAGCCTTTGCACCATCATACATACTCTTCACAGCATTCAACAACTTCCCATCTACTCCATATATTCATAACACTTTCCACAATCCTTGTCTATCCACCCTGTCATATGCTTTCTCCAAATCCATGAAAGCTGCATACAACTTCTTTCCCTTCTCTAGAAACTTTTCCACTAAAGATCTAAGAATGAATATCTGATCTACACAACCTCTTCCCTTCCTAAAGCCTCCCTGTTCTTCTCCAACTAATTTCTCTGTTCTTTCTCTAACTCTGTCTATAAGTATCCTACCATACACTTTTCCTATTATACTTAGAAGACAAATGCCCCTATGATTACCACACACTTCTTTCTCCCCTTTTCCTTTGTACAAGGGAATAATTATACCTGACTTCCAATCCTCCGGGACTCTACCTTCCTCCCAGGCCAATCTGCACATCTTCCACATCCATTCTACTACTATCTCTCCCCCATGCTTCAGCATTTCACCACACACTTCATCAATTCCTGGGGCTTTCCCCGATTTAACTTTCTTCATTGCTTCCACAACTTCTATCCTACTGATTTCTTCCTGTCTTCTCACCTCCCTCCTTCTCCCAGCCATTCCCCAGCCACTTATACTCGCATTACTTCCATCCTCTACGTTCAACAATTCCTTAAAGTGTTCTCTCCATCTGCTCACTTTTTCTCCCTTCTCCACTAGTAATCTACCATTTTTATCTTTCACTCCCCTGCTAACTTCACTTCCACCCTGTCTTACTCTTTTCACTTTTCTCCAGAACATTTTCTTACAGTCCCTCCACTTTACACTCAAATTCCTTCCAAATTCCTCATCCACTTTCTTCTTACTCTCTTTTACTAATCTTTTCACCTCTCTCTTCCTTTCCACATATAACTCTCTCTTCCGCCTCTCAACTTCTTCCACGCCCCTATTTCTCATCCATTCATTGTATGCTTTCTTCTTTTGTGCCACAGCCTGTTTCACCTCTTCAGTCCACCTCGCTGTTCCTTGCACCCCCCTCCGTCTTCTCTTCCTTCCACACACCACATCATGTGCTGCACATATTTCTTCTGTAAATATCTTACACACACCTTCCACGTCTCCCATCTGCTCCAATTCATATTTGCCCAATCGTTCCTCCACTTCTTTCTTATACTCTGCCTTTTTCTCATCCTCTTGTAACCTCTCCACTCTCCTTGCAACTACTCCTTCCTCTCGTCTTTCTCTTCTTCTATTCCTCCATCTTACTTGCATCCTAATTCTGGCCACCACCAAGTAGTGGTCAGAAAGTCCACTCCCCCAACCTCTATACACTCTTGCATCCTTTACACATCTTCGCATCCTTTCATCCACACACACATAATCAATCATTGCCTTCCTTTCATTCAGTTCACCACCCACCCTTCTCATCACTCGCCATGTATACCTGTGGATCATTTTATGCCTGAAGAGGGTATTGGCTATCACCAACCCCCTCCCAGCACAAATGTCCACTAACGCACTCACATTCTCATCTATCTCAGCAGGCACACCCCACTCACCAACTATTCCATCCACCTTCACATTCCCAACTTTACCATTCATATCACCAATCAAAAACACTCTCTCATTCTTTCCAAACTTTTCCATGCACACATCCACATTTGTCCAGAACTCTTCTCTCACTCTTCTAGCATGATCTTGCGTTGGCGCATACACACACACAATCGCCCACATTTGTATTCCAACTTTCAACTTTACCCACACAATCTGACCCAACTGATCCATACTGTCTTATGCTCTTCTTCCATCTTTTACTCACAACTATACATACTCCTTCCTTTGCCCTCTCATTCTCATCTACTCCTGCACATATACCCCATCCATACTCCCATTCTCTCACACTTTCTCCTCTCCATTTTGTTTCAGTTATTCCACATACATCCACTTTCGCACGCTCAAGCACCTGGACAATCTCTCTCTCTTTCACCTCATCATTCGCTCCTGATTGATGATGATGATAATGATTGATGATGCTAATGATGAAGATGATGGTTGATGATGATGCTGATGAAGATAATAATAATTGATGATGATGACAATAATACATCCAGCCAGCCATCATCACCAAAAATACAGCATCTATATAATTTTTTATTTTTTGTATTTTTTCAGAGATGTTGCATGTCGAAATTGCTTAGTGAATGCAAATAGGACGGTGAAACTGGCCGATTTTGGGATGACGCGGCCGATGTACGAAAATAACTATTACAAATTTAGCCGCAAAGGTAAGTCTGATTTTGAAATTTTAAAATGATTGGTGTAGGTGTGGATTTAAATTTAACACTGATAGGTAGAGATTGGTAGATCGATAAAAAGGTAATATAGATAGATGTAGATAGATATTACAAATTTAGCCACAAGGGTAAGTGTGTTTTTTAAATTTTAACCTGTACCATGCTGGGCAAAAAAAAAAAAAAAAATGATGCCTTTCTATGCCGGCTGATTTTTTTTTTTTTTTAAATGCTAGCTAAGTGGGCTTAATACATCAATATATGATCCCTGGCACTGAGGAAAATAATCACTAAAGCCATAAAGTTGGTTGAATTGAGTCAGGTTGGTGCCACTTGACCTCTGAAATCTTCAAGGTTACAGACAGAGCATAGCAGCTGTGAGCCTGCAAAGACTCACTCGCCTCCTGCGATCGTGAATCACTGTTGTAAGCGTAGTGGAGAAATGTCTGAAGATAGCGAGATACATTACAGCCTTCCAATTTACTTCAGTTGCTTGCAATGACTTCTCAATGCTGCTGGATGTAGATGTACGTCACCGACGTTTTTGAAGGGGATGTAGATCATCGTCGCTAGCGTGGTATGGGTTAAAATGATTGATGTAAATGTTTGTATAAATTTAAGCACTTTGCTATGATAGATAAAGATAGGTAGATAGATAAAGGTAGAATTAGATAAAGAGATAATAGAGATAGATACAAATTGACTGATAAAGAGGGACATCTGTTAGCAGTGACATTTTTTTAATCATACAAATGTGAACCTTCCTAGTAATAATAATAATAATAATGATATACACTAAAGGTAACAAATATTAATGAGTTGTATTTTCCTTAACAGCTATGACCCTGTAGTAATCAGTCTCTCTCTCTCTCTCTCTCTCTCTCCCAGGCATGCTCCCGGTGCGGTGGATGGCCCCAGAGTCTCTCACCGATGGAGTGTTTACAACCATGAGTGACATCTGGTCCTATGGGGTCCTATTGTATGAGATTGTCACCTTTGGAGCATTCCCGTTCCAGGTATTTTTATTTATCGTATTTTTCATGTTTTTTATTAATGTGTATAGTCCATCTAATAAAAAGAAAAACAAAAAAGATCCAAAAAATGTGTAGATGAAAAATTGCTGGAAATATGTCTATCTCTTTATCTATCTATCTGAGGTCAGACACCATAATCCCATAAGGGGTGGCTGTTTGTCTTTGAGTTAGTATTTACAGGGAGGGGCACTAACCCTCCACCAACCCACTTGTTGACATGTATGGGTTGGTTATATGGTTACCACCCAGCGTTGTAAATGGTTTCCTGGCTTACAGGAAACCATCAGGCTTGTCACTCAATGTAAAGCCACCTGAAAAGGAAAGAAGAGTAATAAAAAGTGACAGGAAAGATGGGAGAAATAGGAAGAGAGGAGGACAGACACAGAAAATGATAAAGGTGAAGGAAGGAGCAGGCAGCACTACATCAAGTGAGTGGATGATGGTGAGAAACAGGAAGAGGGGAGAGCAGGCACAGAAAAAGAATGATAAAGGTGAAGGAAGAAGTAGGCAGCACTACATCAAGTGAGTGGATGATGGTGAGAAATAGGAAGAGGGGAAGGCAGACACAGAAAAAGAATGATAAAGGTGAAGGAAGAAGTAGAATGCACTACATCAAGTGAGTGGATGATGGTCGCCACCACCTACTGCTAAATATACATGGGAAGAAAAATTGCCAGAAATATGTGTGTATTGTCTTAGTGTGAGGTAGTGTCAGGATTCCAGGGGCTTGATTGGTGAGCGTATGGGTGTGTGGCTCGTTTCATTAGGCTTGCTGTTGACTAGGTCTCCCTTTATTTATTTATTTTTAATTTTTATTTATTTTTAATTTTTGTTGTTATTATTATTATTATTATTATTATTATTATATTATTATTATTATTATTATTATTATTATGAAATGAGGATGATGAATTTTTTCTTTTAGACTTTTCTTTACCTTATCCAAAAGTGAGATGAAGAGGTTGAGATGATGATGATAATGATGATGATGTTGGTTGTAATGGTGATGCAATTTTTTTTTTTTTTTTTTTTTTTTATGTGTCCGACTCTGGACAAAGGCTCAGGGCCTATTTCTTGGGGGCAGTTGCCTATCCCAAGGCCCAGTAGTCCTCCTACACCTCCACATGTCACCACTTCGGCGCTAACACCCACCGTCCATATTGAATACATGCTAGGGCTGTCTCATACAGGACTGGTGTATTGGTATTAGCGGGGGTACTTTTACGACATGTCGGCGGGTCATCAGATAGATCAGGAAAGTCTGCTTTTAGGAAATTCAAATCCTTAAACTGTTCCCTGCCCCAGCTGAGATTCGATCCTGGATCCATTAGGACTGCAAGCCGTCTCTCTACCGATTCAGCCAGTTGATGTAATGTTTCATTTTAGTGACTACAAGCTTTATCTTATGTGGGAGTGTGGGCTGGGATAATGAGTTGTTTCAAATGTATTGCAAATCTATATTAATGTATTTCAGATCTGTTATGTAATTTAGTTCTCTCTCTCTCACTCTCTTGTACTTTAGGAGGGAATACGGGCAGTGATGATGTGATGATTTTTGATAATGATAACAATGATAGATGATGATGATAATGATGACAATACATGATAATGATGACAGTGGATGATGGTGATAATGATAACAATGATAGATGATGATGATTGATGATGAAATGATAATGATGAATGATGATGGTGGTAATGATGATAATGATTATAGTTTCCGAAGATCCCAAAATGCAATTACTCGCACAGGACCCCAAATAACTCTACTTCTCTATCTCTCTCTCCCCAGGGCATGACAAACGATCAAGTCCTTGAACATGTGAAAGCCGGACACACAATTGCCATACCTAGAGGGGTCCGGCCACAGCTGTAAGTATGTGTGTTTGTGAAGGTGTGGGTGGATGGATGGGTATATATGTGTGTGTGTGAAGGTGTAGGTGGATGGATATGTATATATATATATGTGTGTGTGTGAATTTCTGCTGTAATAATTATGAAATCCTACTATACTTGTCAGGGGTAGGGTTGTGAAAATCATACCGAAAAAGACCTGGGACGAGGTCATAGAGTGTGACTTCAGGGATAAGGGACTAAATGAGGGTGCCAGAGATTGAGCAGTGTGGAGAGCTGCCATTAGGCGACCAAGGCTGACCCATACAAGCATGTTAGAGCCTTTGTAAGTGAAACAATATGAATGAACTACAGAAATATGGCCTTTAAGGGGTTGGGGGAAGAACACAGCAATATATACAGTAATTATACGTTCATTTATTTATTTATTTTTATATTCATTTTGTCAACAACTGCCGTGTTTGAGTATCGGATACGTTTGTGTGAAGCTACAGAATGTGATGAATGTTTTTTTGGCATATCCAATAGAGCCAGGATTCTGGGGGCTTGAATAATGAGTGAATGGAAGCGTGGCCCGTTGGATTGGGCAGATTTGGGCTGTCTGGACCCTGCTACTCCTCACCCCGCCCCTGGATGGGAAATGAGGTCTGGATGATGATATATTTATTTATCCTCCCCAGGGACATCTTGCTGCGGTCCTGCTGGCATCGCATCCCAGTCAATCGGCCGCAGGTGACGCAGATCATCGACCATCTCATCAACCACCCGCGCCTCATCTCGCCGTGCCTCGATGGGCCGCAGTCGTCCGTTCAGATCGAGGACACGGTTTCCCTAGAGATGCGGATACCGGACAAAACCCGCAAGTCGTCGCTGTCCATCAACAATCGCCTGCAGAACATGGCATCGTCGAGCCGTAAGCGTTCCATGAGTGGCAATATGGTGATGAACATACCCCCTCTGACCACCAGCCTGAGTGAGGATGGTATGATATCAGCACACTCAAATTTAGACGCCCTGAACCTAAACCACAATCACGTAATGGTCGAGGAGAACGAACTGGGCGAGGACCCGCTCTTACCCCCGGCCCCTCCTGCCCAGTACGTGTCGTCGCGGTACATGTCACTTGGGCACAAGGACCACAAGGAGAAGGAGCGCGAAAACCTGGTCAATCGCCAACAGGGGGACTATTGCACGACGGACATATCACGGGATCTATGGACTAGTGTCACCCCTGTATAGAGACGAGACTAAGTGCTGTATCCCCCTAGGCTTGGGTCACTCTCCACACCTCTTCCTTGGGTTTGTGTTCTGCGTATCACATCTAAAATTGGTCACACAGGCATGCTGTTCATACTTCTTCCTCTGTCGTACTTCCTGGATCCACCCTAATCCCATCTGAAGGTTTGAAAAGAAGTCAGAATGATGATAAGGAAGACAGATGGATTATAAAGAAGGCAGTTTTTTTTTATGCAAGGAAGAAGGAACCAAAAGCCAGGAGCCTGCAAATTGTTCCCTCCAAGAGAAAACAAAATCAAGATAAAAGTGAGCCAAATTCAAGATCTGTTCATTTTGAGATGCCCAGACACTGCGTTTGAAAGACTGGAGATCGTAGGCAGTAGGAAGTACAGATGGAGGGAGACAGTTCCAGAGTGGACCTGTGGCATACATGAAGGACAGGCAGTAGTGGTTAACTCTTGCATTAGAGAGTTGGACAGAAAAGAGATGTGAGTTTGTTGCAAGATGGGTGCTACGTGCCTGCTGTAGTGGTGGAGGGATGCAGGCAGACAGTTCAGAGGAGCAGTGACCATTGAGATATGCAGAAATAAAGATACACAAGAATATGAAAAAAACATATAAAGAAACAAAGAGAAAAAAAGAAACCATGTGCAGAAATAGAAAATAAATAAAGCACGTGCTAGTAAGGAAGAAGTGCAGGTGAGTTTTGTAAGCCAGTGTGGATACAGCCGTGAGTGACCAAAGTAGTGTTCTAGTGTTATTTTATAAGCGTATGTACAGTCGATTGTTCCCAAGAAGCTCAAGACCAGATGAACGGACGTTGTACTCCTCATGCTAATCCTCCTTCTGGTCATGTTATTTTATATTATTTAAACTATTTATAAGAAGCCCGGTGGTTGAGTGGTACAAGTGCCCCGGTTGAGTGACAGTATGTTCGACCAACGAGGCACTTATTTTTATCTTTATTTTTATTTTTTTGACCATGCCATCAAGGGAATTGGCTGGTCATGTACCCTTAAATATTATGGACTATCATAGCCTAGCCTCAGTCCCCTAGACCTCAATGGGGGGCAAAAAACGGGGGGCTGGGTGAACCGTTTTTATTTTTTATCAACATTTTTCCCTCCTGTATCCAAACTGGTGGACGTTTCGAACACCAAACGGTGGATGGGGCGACGTGGAGCCACCCCCCTATCCGCCACCCAGCAGTATTATCTCATTATGCAAGGCGATTCGTATGCAAAGTCTGATGCAATATGAATCCGTTAGCTACCATGTGCCAATGTTTACAGAAGAAACCTCGCGTGAGTGAATGTGGAAGAAGTTATTCTGTGAGTGTCGTTGCAGCTGCCAGCCCAAGTTACAGTAGGTCCTTGTTCTATTGAGAGGGGTACCTTCATGTGGTGGCACTGATATAACTGGGCTGTGGAGCTGCCTGGCTGTAGAAACTTCCTTCAGCTGTTATTCTGTGAGTGTCATTGCAGCTGCCAGCCCAAATTACAGTAGGTCCTTGTTCTATTGAGGGGGGTGCCCTCATGTGGTGGCACTGATATAACTGGGCCGTGGAGCTGCCTGGCTTTAGGAACGTCCCTCAGCTCCCTCCCTATCCCCCCAACCCACCCAAGGAAGATGGTTGACTGCAAGAAAAGGTTAACTTCATCCTGCAGTCCACTGAGATCATGTCCAGATGAACCTGTCACATTATCTCACATTCTATTTCACTCTTAACGCCTTCAGTTCGGTGATTTAGTTTTTTCTTCTTACGACCAGATGATTATTATTAGCTTAGGAAAGATCTTATACAGGGAAGGAGTAAATTAAGGCTTTATTTTACCTCTCCAGCTTGAGTAAAGGTAATCAAGTGATGTGGAGATTGCAGGGATGAAGTAAGAAGCATGCCACTGGATTGAAGATGTTATAAATTGGCTCTCTTAACTTTATTCTTGCTGCCGACATGATTTTATTGCACCAAATAAAGAACTCTCAGATTGGAGGGGTTAGAGAGCCATCATTTACCATTTTACAAGAAAGGTGTGAAAGTCGAGGGTGCGGTTGCAAGAGGCACACCAAAAAAATACCAAGGGACTGAATAGGGAGGCTGCCCGAGATTGAGCAGTGCCAAGTAAAGAGTTGTCAGATTGGAGCGGTTAGAGAGCCATCATTTACCATTTTACAAGAGAGGTGTGAAAGTCGAGGGTGGGGTTGCAAGAGACACACCAAAAAAAGAGTAAGGGACTGAATAGGGAGGCTGCCAGAGATTGGGCAGTGTGGAGTCGCCATACCAAAAAAGATAGGGGATAAGGTACTGAATAGGGAGGCTGCCAGAGATTGAGCAGTGTGGAGTCGCCATTAGGAGACCAAAGCCGACCCACGCAAGGAGCCTTAATACACGATACAATACGGAATTATTAGCAAGAACAAATGCCGCAATTGAACGAGTGGATGGTAGAAATGGAACTTAATAGACAGTATAACTTTCTGTGTAGTTAATGGGGAAAAAATTATAATAAAAAGTGACATAGAACAAGGATCTACTGTACTTAATGAAGGCCAACTTGCTATTTATTTCTCGACCTCTGTGCTTTACCTCAAGGGTTGTTGTGGCAAAACTCGGGATGTGGGAGTCAAATGCCAGAATATTTATACTTTTGAATACCACTCATGTTTCATAGCTTATATTTTAAGATCATGTAAAAATGGTTTATTGAAATAGGGTTATAATTTATTTCTGTTGTAATGACTCAGTAATGCCCAATTTTTTATTATTACAGTAAACCCTCGATATAACGAACGCTTTTATAGCGAACTTCGGATACAACAACCAACCATTTCCAGAGCGAACTACTGCTGGGTATAGCAACCTTTGGTTTTTATATCCGGCAGAAGTTTGCTCCCTGGCATGGTAAGTGTACTGTAACAATACTACATTGTAGGTATTGTATTTATATGTACAACTTCATACTGTATAACAACAAACCACTGAATTCTCCATAGAGTAAGTTGTGGTTGTACACGTAGGACTGAACTACTCCAGGGATATAGCAACCTTGGGTCGGTAATCCCTCAGTTAATAACGACCATCGGATGTAGCAAACTTTCGGATATAACAACCCACCCCTCCCCCAAATTAGTTCGTTATAGCGAGGGTTTACTGTACTGGTTTTATTCAGTTCAGCAGAGACTATGAAAGCTCGAGGGATTCAGTCGAGCCTTCTAAAACGCTATGTGATATTCCAGCGTAGTGAAGTGATCTGGTTGTTGCAAGATTGGCCATGTGGAGAGGATGGAGAGTGAGAGGCTAACAAGGAGAGTGTGAGTGAGGTAGAAAGGGGGAGAAGGGGAGGCCAAGGATGAGATGGAGGGATGGAGTGGAGAAATGTATGAGAGAGGGGGTTGTGAGTTGGGGGGAGGGCAGTGTAATGGCAGGCGATCATTAAGAATTAGGGAAGTTTTTCAAATTATGATTGATAATACACTTTTTATTTTTTTTTTTAATGGAAGGAAGAAGAAACCAAAAGCCAGAAACCCATAAGAAAAAACTCCAAGAAAAACAAAAACAAGATAACAGAGAGCCAAATGACCACTCCTATGACCGATTTCACATTATATTATTGTTTATCTCACTCATATAGTGTGTGTTTGTGTGTGTGTGTGTGTTATTTAGCCTAACGAGGATTCCCATACTAAATTTTGTGTGTGTGTGTGTGTGTGTGTGATTTTATTTAGCATTGCAAGAGGGTACACATACTAAATATGTGTGTGTGTGTGTGTGTGTGTGAAGGCTGTATTAAATCCCTCAGTTCATAAAGTCTCCTAAACCGAATAAAACATCAGAAGAAAACAAGCGTACGCTAAAACTTACGCCATCCAGATTCCAAAGAGTAATTGAGCCAGGAGTATCTTTTTAAATTTATTCCCTTCGTCTTGCGAAAATTTGAATCAGCGTAAGATAGAATTAAAACTGGATGATTGAGAACCTTCTTAAGTTCTTTTCAGAGTGAGATATCTTTCGTAAGTTGAGTAAAATAGATTAGAAGAAGAATGAATAAAAACAGAACAGTTGCAAGGTAAAATATGTCATTCAGATTCCAGATGTTAAATAAAGAATAAGTAAGTAAATATAAAGCCAGATAAAGAATAACTGATTAAATGTAAAGCTAAGTAAAGACTAGGTAAAAATAAAGCTGAAGAAGAACAGTAAATGTAAAGCTAAATAAAGAATGACTGAGTAAATATAAAGCCGAAGAATAACTGAGTAATGCTAAATAAAGAATAACTGAGTAAAAATAAAGCTAAATAAAGAATAGCAAAGCAAGTCTAAATCTAAATGCAGAGGTCTACAAGTAAGGGGTATGGCAGCAGGAGAGATACGGGTCCTATGGTTTGACAGCTATAAACATGAGCTTCTGTGTTTTGTAATATCCTGTGGTCGTTGTCATAGTGATAGATGTGCTTTTTGGGTCACTATGCTTGGTATGTGCTAAGCACACAGATATTTCTTTATTATGTACAGTGCAGTAGTATTTACCATCTAGTTATAAGGGTAATTGTTAAACCTTGAAGGCAGGTGATGTATTCTGGCTAATTGTACGTCATGTATTTTGGTTAATTCTAGGCGATTTATTCCCATGGTAAATTCCAGGTGATGTATTCCTCGTCATCTTCATCTTCTTTTTCTTTCTTTCTTTCTTTCCTTTTTAAATAATAACAGGGGAAGGAAAAACAAATGAATTTAAAAAAAAAAATCCATACACCAGATTACAGGCGTCCTCCATTCATAAAAAAAAATCTGGAACAGTTGGACTTGAGCAGCTGTAGGTTGAAGGTTGTGGTTAATTCTGGGTCATATATTTCATGGTTAATTCTAGTACTTCTGTTCCACTGCTTTTGTCAGGTAAGCAGGCTCCCTAGCACCTTTTCCTTGGTGATTAGAGCTTGAGTTCTTTTCTTTATTTATTCTTTATTTCTTTATTTTCTCTTTTGAGCTACATAAAACACATCTTTACTGTGGTTGGAGCTTGAGTTCTGTATTTTCTTTATTCTTTGTTTCTTTATTTTCTCTTAACATTTGGGCCTCACAGAACTCTTCTTTACAGTGGTTAGAGATTAAGTTCTATATTTTCTTTATTCTTTATTTTCTTTATTCTTTATTTTCTTTATTCTTTATTTTCTATTTTCTTTAACATTTGAGCTACACTGAACCCATCTTCATAGTAATTACAGTTTGAGTTCTTTATTTTCTTTCTTCCTTATTCCTTATTTCTTTATTTTCTGTATCATTTTGGCTACACAGAACCCACTTTGAGCGAGTGTGGGTTCTGTGGAGCCTGACACTTTAGAGAAAATTGAGAACTAGCTCTAACCCATCTCTCTCTCTCTCTCTCTCTCTCTCTCTCTCTCTCTCACAACATTTCCACTCATCATATTGGCTCTACAAAAGATATATATATATTTTAGGGAGAAATTTTGGGGGATGAGGGAGTGAGTGAAAAATTCTATATGCTCTCTCTACCCCCTCCCCCCTTTCAAAAATTCTCTCACACATAGATAAAATTGTCTATTGGGAGTAAGAGTGAAAGAATATTTTAATCTTACAACTTCATTATATTTATTGGGGAAAAATTTTGTGGTGGAGGTAGTGGATGCTCTCTCTCTCTCTCTCTCTCTCTCTCCATATATTTATCTAACGGTCTGTCTATTTGGTAACCATGGTATATTTCGTGTATCTCTCTCTCTCTCTCTCTCTCTCTCTCTCTCTCTCCTCTCCTCTCCTCTCTCTCTCTCCCCTAATAAAATCGCAAAGCTAGTAACAATAATAAAAATAAATACATCGCCTGCTTTCCGAGGTCTACCTTAGTTGTTCAGCCTTATTTATCGATACACAAAGGGCAGTATTATGGTCTGGGGTGTGTATTTTTGGTGATATTTGGGGTCTTGGGGCTTGTCAGCAATTTATTTTACTAGACGAGGGTGTTGAGGGTGAATGTAAATATTGCGAAGTAGGGGAAATAAATAATGAAGGAACAATACCCATCTTCCTCAGTGAATTAACACTAGAAGAGGATGTTAAGGTGAATGTTAATATTACGATGAAGGGAATAATGAACGAGGAGCAATATCATCTTCCTCAGTGAATTATTTTACACATTAGACGAGGATGTTGAAGGTGAATGTAAATATTACGATGAAAGGATAATAATTAATGAAGGCACGGGATCCATCTTCCTCAGTGAATAATTTTACGCACTAGAAGAGGGTGTTGAGGGTGAGTGTTAATATTATGATGAAGGGGAAAAAGAGAGAAAAAAAAAAGAAAGATCAATATCCATCTTCCTCAGTGAGTTATTTTACACGCTAGAAGAGGATGTTGAAGGTGAATGTTAATATTATAATGTAGGGATAATAAATAATGAAGGAAGATCAATATCCATCTTCCTCAGTTACTTATTTTGCATATTGCACTTTAATATTTTTCTCTCAGTCACTGCAAACCATGTCAGTTTTAAAACACAATAAATAGCATAAGAGAGTATGATAAGAGCAGTAGGCAAAATAAATCAATGCAAACTGTCGATTTTTTTTACAGAATAAATAGCATGAGGGAATATGATAAGTGTAGCAGGCATAATAAATCACTAAGGGACAGGATTTATGTCACTAATGCAAGGTATGTCAGTTTCAAAACAGAATAAATAGCATGAGGAAATATGATAAGTGTAGTAGGCAAAATAAATCACCAAGGAAGAGGATTTATGTCACTAATTCAAGCTATGAGGGACTTAAGTGTAGTAGGCAGGATAAATCAAAAAGGGAAATGTGTTAAGGCCCCCTATATCACCTAGAATACTGCCCTGTGACCTATAGTATATATGTACATTCTCTCACTCATCATCATCTTTTTTTCATGGCAAATTTGAAAGAGGTTGTGTGCAGCTGATGTGCTAATGCTTGTACGATTGCTAATATTGCTTTTAGGTCATGTTCACTCCTTCATTACAAACTATTATTGTTATTATTATTATTATTATTATTTATTATTATTATTATCATCATTATTTATTATTATTATTATTACTATTGTTATTTATTATTGTTATGTCTTCTTCCAGCCAAAATATATTATTTTATTCAGCATAGGAGAGGCTGTTGAAATTTGGTTTATATATAGCCTATGTTAACTCCTGTTAATATCATTACAGGTATTATTATTATTATTGTTATTATTATTATTATTATTTTGAAACTGGAGGGGTTAGATACAGCCATAAATAATCCCTTCTGCATTAAAAATCTTTCCTATATTAAATAAGAATTTCTGGAGGTAGCAAGAACATTAATAATAATCATCATCATTTTCATCATCCAGGGCTCCTTTCCCACCCTAGGGTAGGGTGAGGAGTAGTAACGTCTTAATACACTTTTTAAATCCCAGCCATTAATATATTCAGATATGTGAAATAAGTATTTAGATTCTGATTTAAATATTTTGGAAATAAAAATGCAGCTGTTTTAAAAGATTCGACCTTCATTATGGTTCGTTCGTTCGTTCATTTTTAAAGGCTCCAACATGCTTGCATGTGTCTGTCCCTCTTTATTAATACTGAAGATATGGTGTATTATTATTATTATTATTATTATTATTATTATTATATTATTATTATTATTATTATTATTATCATCTCACTCTCATCTTAAATGTCAGGACCAACTTGACTAGCCCTGGGCTCTTACGCTTCTCGTGGGGCAACGTAGGATTGGATGATGGATGGAATGGATGGATTATTATTATTATTATTATTATTATTATTATTATTATTATTTATTTGACACAAAGGGTTAATGAAGGCTGTGTCTAACCCCTCCAGTTCAGAAAGTCTCTAAGCTGAATTAAATCATCTGAAAATAAAATAATGTTAATGTAAAAAAATTCTTATCTAAATGAAGGGGTTACCAGCAAAATATTTCTCAGGTTCTTTATGGTTTGGTACACACAATGTTGACTTTTTTTTAAATATGTATAAATTATGCAGCAGATGACAGGCCATGTGTTAATGCCTTCAGTCCTATAATGAATTCTTTATTTTTGCTGGCTCCTGATGATTTTATATAGGGATAAGGGACTGAATAGAGGCTGCCAGAGATCGAGCAGCACGGAGAACCGCCATTAGGTGACCAAGGCTGATGCATACAAGTATAATTGATCCTTTTTAAACAGAACAAAAATGAACCAAATGAGTTATTGAACAAGATCGGGTGTATGAGACAGATTAATGTAGGGTGTAATAAATTCCTTTAGCGAAAAAAATATACATATATTGAAGGGGCTGATGAAGACTGTAGTATAACCTCTTTAGTTCGAAAAGTCTCTCTCAGGCACAGTAAAATCATCTGGGGACAGCAAAAATAAATTGAAAAAAGGAAAAAGAAGAAATACGTTATGGGGTGGAGGAGTAATGGCTTTATAATGATGTTGGTGTTCAGTGTCATTTTTGAATATTGTCAGTCACTATATTTATTACATTGCCACTTGTATAATACGTCATTTATCAGTATATTGCTCAATTTGTAAAGAGAAAAAATCCCTCAATGTACATTTTACTGACTAATAAAATCTTAGATACAATATACAATACCATGTCATCCCAGAGTTTATTTTTTATTTTTGTTTTCATATTTTTATCTTTGGTGGTAGGTGGTGGCGACCATCATCCACTCACTTGATGTAGCGCTGCCTACTTCTTCCTTCACCTTTATCATTCTTTTTCTGTGTCTGCCTTCCTCTCTTCCTATTTCTCACCATCATTCACCCAACGTACTGCTGCCTACTTCTTCCTTCACCTTTATCATTCTTTTTCTGTGTCTTCCTACTTCTCCCATCTTTCCTGTCACTTTTTATTACTCTTCTTTCCTTTTCAGGTGGCTTTACATTGAGTGACAAGCCTAATGGTTTCCTGTAACCCAGGAAACCATTTACAACGCTGGATGGTAACCATATAACCAACCCATATGTGTTCCCTACTTGTCAGTGAGTGAGTTGGTGGAGGGTTAGTGCCCCTCCCCGTAAAACAACAAACTCAGTTAAACGGCCACCCCCTATGGGATGGGATTAGGGCGTCCAGCTATAGGTTGATAGATTTATTATTTTTACCATATAATTTCTTTCTTTAGTATTTCCCTACTTGTCTGCGAGTGGGTTGGCGGAGGGTTAGTGCCCCTACCCGTAAAACAACCAACTCGGAGAGAAATGGCCACCCCTTATGGGATTATGGCATCAGGCTGTAGATAGAGAGAGAGAATTTTGTGTGTGTGTGTGTGTGTGTGTGTGTGTGTGTGTGTGTGTGTGGCAGATGGTGGTGATCACCATCCACTCACTTGATGTAGTGCTACCTACTGTATTTTTTATTTCACTTTTATCTTTCATTCTTTTTCTGTGTCCTCCTCTCTTCCTATTTCTCCCATTTTTTCTGTCACTTCTTATTACTCTTCTCTCCTTTTCAGGTGGCTTTACATTGAGTGACAAGCCTAATGGTTTCCTGTAAGCCAGGAAATCATTACAACGCTGGGTGGTAACCATATAACCATCACATATGTGTTCCCTACTTGTCAGTGAGTGGGTTGGCGGAGGGTTAGTGCCCCTCCCTGTAAAACAACTAACTCAAACGGCCACCCCTTACGGGATTATGGCGTCTGGCTGTATTGTAGATAGCTTTATTATTTTTACCTTTAATTTCATTGTTTAATATTTCCCTACTTGTCTGCGAGTGGGTTGGCGGAGAGTTAGTGCCCCTCCCTGTAAAACAACCAACTTAGAATCAAATGGCCACCCTTTATGGGATTTTGGCATCAGGCCGTAGATAGAATAGCAGTAGATAGATAGAATAGCAGTAGTTCATTATGATACCCTGAAGTTAACCATTGCTGAAAAATGAGTAATTTAAGGAAAACCATGAAGTATGCCCGTTTAGTATAGCTCTAGTTTCTGCCTTTGTCAACCCTCCTCCCCACAGCTCCTGCACCACTTTTCTTGGCCTCATCTTTGATTCTCGATTAAATTGAAATGTGCATGTTTCTTCCCTCAAATCTTATACACTTCATCGTCTTCCTTTGCTGCAAATGCTGTCTGATCTTTCATAGATGTTAATTGTGGCCCACTTTGTCTCGACTCTCCTTACTCTTCTTAAACTCTTGTTATGTTTGCCAAGTATCTTCTGCCTCCGCTTGCATTTTCAGAGCTAGATTCCATTCATTATACTGGTCTTCGTTTAGCTATTTGCCTTTTTCGATCAATTCCTACTGCATTCCCTCTCTTGTCATTCTCATCTCAGCATTACTGTGTCCTCTCAGCCGTTTCCAATGTTCTTGTCACTCACTCCCCCATCTTCCATTTCCCTTTTGGGTCCCCACCCTTATTTAGTCTACCAATTTTACCTTTCCTCCATTTTTACCTCCTCATATAGTGTCCTTCCCATATTTGCTTCCACTTCCTGCTGTGGTCTACCCTTTCCTCCTTGTTCTACGTCGCCCTCCCTTAGGTATCCTACTTTTCGCTCCCTTTTTCCGATAAACATGTCCTGTCACTCCTCTGCCATGCATATCTTTACTTAGGGCTCCAAATTCTGTCATGGTGTAGGGTTTGCTGTTATGTTCCCTGACTCCTTCCAAATTACACTTCCCTTCATTGCAAGGTTTTTCACTGCAGAACTGTATAATATTCTTTTTGCTTTGAATTCTCCTCCTAGGTTTTCATCCTCCACCATTATTATTTTCTCCAATTTTTCCAGTGTATTCACGTCCTTACACATCAAGCCTTCCATTCATGTAATCACCCAAATTCAGAAGGTGGCTGCTTCACCCTCTTGTTTGGAAAAAGTCAGTTCACTTCTGCTGGGTTCCTAATATTTGGATTATAGGTCATGAACAAGCTGACAAATCATCTCAGAGTCCCCATCCCCTGGCATTAGGGTGTCCTCTCCCCAACTCACATCTCCCTCAGTCATCAGTTTTTCCACCTATCCCTCCATCCCATCCTGTGACCCCCCTGCCCTTCCCCTCTCCGCTTCAGTCACATTCTCCTGGTCAGTTAAATTTTCCATCTTCTCCATATTAAATTACTGTTAGATAATCAACATGGTAAGCATGATAAAAGGACTGAAGCTGTGGTTATGAGTAAAAAAAAAAAAAAATGCTAGATTTTGGTTGGATAAAGATTATTGTATTTTTTTTCAGTTTCACATTTGGGTGAGTGAGAGCAATGGAAATGAGTTATCTGAGAGATGTGGAGTTGTATGGAGAGAGAAAGAAGGAAGGGAAGGAGCGTTGTGTTGATGTAAATGTGATGGAAAGTGTTAAAAGTACCTTGAGATACTTTGATTATATGGAAAGAATGGAGAGTGAGAGACTGACGTGGGGAAGGTATGTAAATGAGGTGAACTGAAGGATTGGGGAGAGACCAAGGATGGGGTGGATGGGGTGAAAAAGTCTAAACGTGAGGATGGTATGGAGAAAGTGCACCCTGATGGCAGAGGGCATAGTGACATGGAGGCAATTAGTTTGTGGACATCTTCCTGGAATTAGGCATCTGGTTTTAAGTGTAGAGATAGAGATAGATACATTCAGGTAGATTTCGGAGTGTTCCTAAATTTGAAAAAGTGCGCCATCAACATTAAGATTTGTATGGAGAGAGAAATGAGGAAGGGAATGTTGTGTTGATGTAAATGTGTTGGAAAGTGTTATAAGTACTTTGAGATAGTTTGATTATATGGAAAGAATGGGGAATGAGAGACTGACTTGGGGAATGTATGTGAATGAGGTGAGCAGGAGGATTGGGGGTAGACCAAGGATGACGTGGATGGGGTGAAAAGGTATAAAAATGAGGATGGTGTGGAGAGAGGGCACCCTGATGGCAGAGGGCATGGTAACATGGAGGCAGTTAGTTTGTGGACATCTTCCAGGAATTAGGCATCTGGTTTTAAATATAGAGATAAGTACATTCAGTTAGATTTCGGAGTGTTCCTAAATTTGAAAAGTTCGCCATCAACCGTTTTCTATGGCTTGTAAGTGAGAAATGAGTAATTACGAATAATCAGTGCATTAAATTAACTTTTTTCTTCTGGCAAGTAATTTATCATATTTTTTCACAATTTAATCTTTGAGGGCGGCTGCTTAAACCAGTAAATATGACATTCACTAGCACGTTTTCAAAAATCCCGGAGAGGAGCGTCGGCGCCATATTTGTGGGGTTGCGAAGGTAAGATTTGAGAGGAAATTTTCATGTAAAATTCCTGTAATATGATAGTGTGACATCCATAAACTCGTCTAATGCTTTTTAAATATGCAGGGATGGACAGGAGACCAAAAAGATGACGTACCAAGCAGCTAAAGGCGAAATGGCCGGCAGAGAAGGTGCCACCCAGGTAAGCTGTGTGACCGTTTGAATTTGCCGTTACATTCAAACATTTTCTAGATGCCATATATGTCACTGTGGTATATTATAATGTGATTTATGTTATTTTGGTAATGGATTTATGTTGTAATTGACTCTTTTAGGTCCAGCATAATCTAACATAGCCTAAGACAACTTACCCTAATCTAACAATGTTCTATAGGAAAGCATGCTCAAGTATTGTAGATTATATTTTTTCACTAAGGCCTATTACTACCGAACATTTTAAAGGTTGTAAGGGCAAGGAAACCATTTTTTTATATTTTTAAGGTGAAAATTTTGAACTACCAATCATATAGTTGGTAAGTTTCTGAAATTACAGCCAGTGAATGGATACTGAAATTAATATGCTCACTAACATACAGATTTTCTTGATTTTCAGATATTTTCAGTAATTTTGTCTGCCTGGTGCTGATGATTTCATTGTGTTTCTTCCTTTATTAATAACTTACACTCGTTTTATTCATCTTAATTATTTTTCAGTAATTTTGTCTGCCCAGTGCTGATGATGTCATTGTATTTTTTCCTTTGTTAGTGACTTATTATTGTTTTATACTGCTCTTAACAGTTTTTAATGATTAATTGTGACAAAAGTAATGCCTGGTGAAGTATACATGATGCTGGGTGGTGGTTTTTCAGTTATTCACGGTTAGATTTAGTTGAAATATTAGGTGGTTAAAAGACTTACGTCCCCAGTTACGTTGTTAGTTTAGGTTTCACTGCATCTAATCTTGTGAAATAATAATGCTTACGCAGTTAAGTTGTTAGTTTAGGTTTCGACAGCCAATCTTGCCAAATTTTAATGTAGTCGCAGTTAGGGTTGTTACTTTAGGTTACGATGCATCTAATCATGACAAATTCTAATGCGTATGCTGTTAGGTTGTTAGTTTAGGTTTTGATGTGTCTAATCCTGCCAAATTTTAATGTAGTCGCAGTTAGGGTGTTTGTTTAGGTTTCGATGCAGCCAATCTTGCGAAATTCTAATGCATACGCAGTTAGGTTGTTAGTTTAGGTTTCGATGCGTCTAATCCTGCCAAATTGTAATGTAGTCACAGTTAGGGTTGTTACTTTAGGTTACAATGCATCTAATCTTGACAAATTCTAATGCATACGCAGTTAGGTTGTTAGTTTAGGTTTTGATGCAGCCAATCTTGACAAATTCTAATGCATACACAGTTAGGTTGTTTGTTTAGGTTTCGATGCGTCTAATCTTGCGAAATTCTAATGCATACACAGGTTGTCAGTTTAGGTTTCGACGCATCTAATCTCACCAAATTTCAATGTAGTTGCAGTTGGGGTTGTCAGGTTAGGTTACGATGCATTTAATCCTGCCAAATTTTAGTGTAAGTGCAGATAGGTGGTTAGTTTAGGTGTTGATATCTAATCTTGGTAACTTTTAATGCATGTGCATTTGAGTGGTTAGTTTAGGTTATAGTGCATCTGATCTTGCAAAATTATAATGTAGAGGTGGTCCCCGACTTACAATGAGGTTACATTCTGAGAAACCCATCGTAAGTGGAATTTATTGGACGTTGAAAGTCCATTTAACACACCTAACCAACTGAACGTGATAGCCTAGCCAAGCCTACCAAAAACATGTTTAGAACTTGTACATTAGACTACAGTTGGGCAAAATCATTAACACAAAGCTTATTTTATAATAAAGTGTTGAATATCTCATAATTTATTGAATACTGTACTGAAATCGTCAATTGCGAAAGGCCAAGTTCATGTGCGTTGGCCATTATGGGCTTGGTGCCTTCATGCTTGTCATCTCACCAGTAGCAGGAGACAGATGGGCATTTCATAGATATGATGGATGCACAAAAACAGCGTAGATACAGGAGTATATAAAAAAAGACCGCTGGCAGCACAGAACGCTAGAGCATCGGTTGTTTACACTATTGACTGGGGGGGGGGAGGCTAGTAGATGCGGCTTGCTACCGCTGCCCATTTTCATAGTGTATACTGCTAGCCTGGGAAAAGATCAATACTCCCAATTCGAAGTATGGTTTCTACTGAATATGTGTTGCTATCGCACTATCGTAAAGTCGAAAAATTGCAAGTCGACTGATGGTAACTCGGGGATCTCCTGTAGATGCAGTTAGGTAATGTTAGTTTAGGTTAAAATGCATCTAATCTTGTCAGATTTCATTGTAGATGAAGTAAGGTTGTTAGTTTAGGTTACAGTGCAGCTGATCTTGCCAAATTTTAATGTAGACACAACAATAAATGGAGTTGGCACTTGTCAAATCTCCATCCTCCTTATTTACTAAGTAGGAAAGGAGAAATGAAAGTGTTTAGTAGAGCAGTTGCTTGAAATCGTGTACAGTTAATGGCGAAAATATTATTTTCAGTGTCCATTATGTGTTTGCAGTTTCAAAATAATAACTACTAGTATAATTTATTGTACAATTAGTTAATTGTTTTGGGGTGAACTGCAGGAGAGTTCACATGCATAGAATGTACATTTTTTTCATTCAGATTATAATGTAATTATCATTGTGGTAGGTTTATAAAATTGCTGAAATTTGTAACTTTAAAAGCATACAATATCTTCAGTTTTACACACAAACTTTGGCATGTCGAACTTTGAGGCAGATTTGGCTGTAATGTCAATCTGTCACTAATCAGTCTTTCCTGCTAATCTAACCTAACACAACTTGAAGCTTGTCTAGCTTAAATTAACCTAACGTAATTTAATTTGACCTAATCATGGTAACCAGAACATTTTAGGAACGAATGAATTTCAGATCTGAAATGACTTAGGGCCATAGTCTTAACCCGCGCCGTCCCGAGGACGTACTTCCACGTCCTCACGTTTTGTCACAGCTAATCCCGAGGACGTACTTCAACGTCCTGCAATTGCAAGGTTCATAATTTCCACAATTTTCAATTTTCGCGAGTCATTTTTGGTACGTATACACGGGACACCTTCCTCAACAAGATGCCAGGCAGAGACAATGCCTTACCCAGCATGACCTCCTCCCCCCCCCCTGCATGCCCTTTTCTCAGCAATTCACCTGTTATCAGTGACCTGGCCAGTATAGCCATGTCATGCCACGATGTCTGAAATTCAGGGCCAGAGTGATTCCCCAATCAATGACAATGTGGAGGACAAACTTTACATAGCATTAGAGGAAGAAAGCAGTTAGAAATGATGATCAGGTAATGTGGCAAAAAAAGGTCAGGTATTAGTGAGTGAAACAATGCTTATAATGCCTATATTACTGCTTGAAAACCAATATACTTTTGTACTACATATAAATTCGTAACAGTAAATAAATAAATACCGTTTATGAGTGGTGTGAAATAGTTATCCTCCCATAGAACTCGTTTTCTTTGGTGCCAGCCTGATAGAAAACCCAGTAAGGTAAGGAGGCTCTCCTACCTGTAATGAGTATTTTAAACCTCAGGTGAGCGATTTCTCTATGAATTTTCGATGTTTCTCACCAAAAGCGAAAGTTTTAGCAAAAAAAAAAAAGGTCGAAAATTGCCCGGGATTGGGGGGTACCAGTGGTTGAAAAGTGGCCGGGACGGGGCGGGTTAAACTGTGAGCCATCATTCACCTTGACCTATATGAATCTTTTGGTAATTTTAAAGCACGAAAGAGAGCATTCCCCTGTGAATGGAGAGGATTACCACAACATATTGCTGAAATCCGCGGGGAGTTTTATAGCACCCCTTTGCACGCCCCTTCGTCATATTGTAGCAGCCTTGTGCTGAGAAAACTTTGTAAAATATGAAGGACCATATAGTGTGTGTGATGGGAATTTTAATATAATGATAAAAGAAACATTGTGTAAAGGAAAGTATTATCGTTTAATATTTTTATCGTTGTAAATGACTTCATTGCTTCTCCGGACATGGTTAATTTACGACAAGGGGAAAACAAAGATGAGATACTGTATCCACTTCCATTTTATTTTTAACTATTTCGACTAAGCTTGCCAGATTACTTAATGTAAAGTGCAAAAGTGGGGTCAACTTGAATTACCCTCTGTTTTACAATTTTTGTGTTACTCAACTGAAAACAGGATATTTACTGATTTATCTGCATATATTGTTTGAGAAAAAATGGCTTCCTTTTCAAAATGTAATAGAAACGGAAGGTTGCGTCCATCTCAGTTTAGGGACAGTCTACATGCAAGTATTATGTTGCCTGAGTATTGATCACTGTCATGTTTTTAGGTGGTGAATGTGCATCTGTAAGGAAAAATGGTAAATGAATATAACGATATTGTATCTTACACAACAAATGAAGAAAATGTGGTACTTGAACAATCGAAGATCGTATGAACTCACTGAGCTCATATGGAGGAGTGTAGTTTGTGTGCCCGCCACCAGGGGCCCAGGGCGGCGCTGGTGATGTGTATACACCACTCCTCACGCCTGCGCCTTTTGGAATCAGCCGATAAATCCGGAAAATATAGTGCCATGGTCGACTGCGCAGCTAAAATATTTGTGGAAAAATAGACTGTAGCAGAATTGAGACGTTTTCTCAAAGCAAGAGGAATACCGTGCCTTTTAACCTCTTAAACGCGGCCGTGTACAGTCGATCCCCCCCGAGTGGCGGGGTTGTATCGCGGTCTGAGTACCTGTAGGAAAATATTAGCCAAAAATCAGAGATTAACCCAAGAACATTATACTTGGTATGGCAGATAGTACTTACATTCAGCTTTCTCCAGAGACAGGTGTTGAGCCTTCATGGACTACCCAAGGACTTGTGGAGACTTGCAAAGTTGGGTAACCAAGTCTTCACTTTCACACCTCCAGCAACCCGGTTTCCCCTCTACCACAGCCTCATTCTGTCACAGTAAGCTTTATACTACAACGTAAAGGTAGTTTGGAATCCGTATTTGTACAATAAGCACTGAAAATAAGGCTAAAATCAACGGAGCGTACGGCCGACATGCACCGTGGCGGCGGTCTTCCCGTCACTCAACAAACATTTCCATTTTCACAGCTAAAAACATGTATACTACATTATTTTCAACCATATTACTTCCCAAAAGATCACCACAGCGCGCTTTTTATTCTGCCTTACGCCCGCCACTTTATTCTCATTCCTGTCGGCCGCTTGCACTGACTGGGAAGAGCTAGAACTCGCCATAATGTCACTTTGAAAGCCTGCAGTAAACTGATGCTAAACAGGGGCAAACCGTGAGAAAAAAAGCTAGTGTTACAACTGGGGAAACAAGCGTTTCCTATTAGCATAAACTGCTTGTGAGAGGAGAGCGCAGATTTACAGTTCTGAGCGCTCAGAGCGCTGCCATGTATCACAGCCAGGCTGGCCGGGCCATGGTGGTGGGGGGGGAACGGGGGGAAAACGCGATACTTGGCAACAACTGAGGTCAGTAGTACAAAGGTAAAGTATGCTAGTTGTAGCTAGAGGGTGGTGGTACTGATAGACAATACCAGCTGGAGCCTGCTTGCCCGCGGTTATTCAAAATTTACTAGAATCGCAAATGCGACGATCCGCCGTTATGTCCTTTTGCCGAGCGTCGCAAACGAGACAATCTGCGTTTAAAGGGTTAAAACTCGGGTTGCTGATCTCGACCACGTAAGATTTGGGCTGTGCAGTTCTTACTATTATTAAGTGTATAATGGATAGAATCACGTCAGGATTTGCCAAATGAAAGATTACGATCTTTGGTAACTATGATAAATTTTTCAAACAACTGATATTCATAACACTTGGTAAAAATGTGCAGAATGCAAAAACACACAAGCTTTCATGGCTTTTAATAAACTCCATGGAAAACTTTTCGGCATAAATCTCGTTTAGAACATCAGTAAAATATCTAAGACAATTATGATATTGGTATAATGCTTTATGCATGAGTAATAATCCTGATAGGAATTTTTTAAAGGAAGGTACGCCAACTCTGAGCGGGTAGTGACGCTACGCTATTTAGTGATCCGGCGAACACTGGCAACTTTTAGGAGTTTGTGGGGGCTCGTAATTACGAAGTCTCATGTTTGAGTTTGGTAAATTCTTGCAAGGCCACACTATTTTGTTTTGGCTTGGCAATATATTTTTCTGGAGTATTTTGGTGTGAGTTAAACAAATTTGACATTTATTTTTGATGCTTGTGATTGGTTTTCAAATCCCCCCCGCCCTCCTAAGTGTCTTAGGTGACTAGTGGGATTTTGAGGTTCTGGATGGGAAAAATGGCAAAAACGAGCATTTGAGGAAGATATATAGCCAAAATCGGTATGACCAGCCAAGGCATATTTGCAGGATTATTACTGACCACATGAACCCCTTTGAGGCTATGCCAGACACCAAAACTATGGTACTGGTTCTCCAGAGTCTATATGCATACATCTGTACAGAGTATTCAAGAACAAATACCAGTCTATAAGAATAAGAGAGATAAGAACAACTAACATTGAGAGATTACGGTAATACCTCAATATGTGATACCCCAGCCTTTGGGTAGAAATACCACCATACCCTGCCTGACGGTGGCCAGATCCCGGTTTAACGATGGGCTTTTATTATTTTTACTGATTTTGATGATATTTTAGTCTAAAAATGTGTGTTAGATTGATTTAGAAACTGTTTTTAGACTTAGATTAATGTATTATAGCCATAGGTGGAGTGAACATTGTCATTTTGAGATACAGTTTACTAAGCTTGATTATTTTCAGTCATACTTGACAATTTTCAGATTTTATTTGTTGGTTTTAGTGAGTTACTTACAGGTGTTAGGCTTAGGTTAGCTTCCTTGACAGCTGTTAGACCATTTAGATTGGCTTTAAACTTGTTTTGGGCTCATTTGGGTGGGTTTTGGGCTTGATTTGGGGGGAAACCCAAGGCTGGTAAACACTCCACATTGCTTTACATGTTAAAAGTACCCCGTTATACGATAGGCTGCCCTGCCTAACAATGGGGTTTTACCTAACCAATTATATCATTAAGCTGGGGTATGCCTGTATATTGTATGTCAGTCTTAGAAACTCGTATGCTTTATTTTATTTTCATCCATCCATCCATCATCCAATCCTACATTGCCCCATGAGGAGCGTAGGAGCCCGGGGCTAGGCAAGTTGGTCCTGACATTTAAGATGAGAGTGACCAGCCTCACTCATCCCTGAGTGGCATTATGTGAACAATAAACCCCAACCATCCCTTGGATATAAACCTTCACTGGCTCAATCCGATTGGTGCGCCTCAATTACCCACTAAACCACCAGATGCCATAATTTGGTTATATGGTTACCACCCATAGTTTAAGATTTTAGATTTTAAAATTAATCAGTGTTGCCAACTGTTTGCTGTACCTACCCACACGAAGGGGTGCACTCTCGCACTTTCAAGATTACCACTTACGTTGAAGGTGTGAGCTTCCACTTTGAATGGTGTGTGGAAACGGTAACCCCTGCCCTCAGTTTCAAGACTACAGGCGTTATTGCCCTCTTTATGACATCAGCACCAGTATCAACAAACCTAACCTGGTGCTTGTAGTAACTTTTATTTTCAGTGAATTATGGTGTCAACTGAATTGTATGATTATGCAAAATAATGTCATAAAATTTTTGGTGATCTTTAAGAAGACATACCACCTCTTTTTTTATTATTAAAAAAAAAAAAAAAAAAAAAAAAAAATGATTCATTGACTTTGGGTGTACAAAAGTGCATTGCAAGTAGGAAGAGGATCCATCACAAAACAAGGAAGCTGTTCATGGAAGGGATAGGTTAGCATAAAATAGGTTAGGTAGGTTAGGATAGGATAAATAAGATGTGGTTAAGTTATGAAATTTTGGGTTAGGGTTGGATAAACAGAAACTTACAAGGGTAATTTTGTTCAAAACTGGTATTCTGAGATGATGTCTGTTTGTCTTTTCGACACTGTTAGGGATTGTAAACAGACGCTGCTTTTAACCCATGACATCCGGCGTTTATTTCTGCTGACCTTTCCCCCAGCCAAGGATTTCTGTTAAATCACCTTCCCCCCCCTTAATATCTCAGCTAATACTTAGCCAAAATTAAAAAACTAAGCTTCATAATACCTACCAATCCTTCGATTTCAAGCTGATGGCCTCAAAGTGTCCTAGTATGCATAGAGTCAAGAGAGAGAGCCTTTGGAAGTGGGGTAATTTTTCATGTTTTTTGTGGCTGTGTCTGTATGCATGGCACAAGTAAGGCTTAAACCAGCCCTCCACAGTTAATAATTAAAAATAAGAATAATCAGAATACCGGTCAACCACAAACACCATTTCCGTGTGGGCTTTGAGAAGTGTGGTGTGAGTATGCGATGATGTGAGCAGAGGAGTTTGATCACTTTGGCAGCAACCTTGAGGCAGGCAGTCTGACATCTCACCCGACACAGGGAAAACTTTTTGCGTAGGTTTATCCATGACGGAGGTACACAGGAAAGTGGAGCGTGACTGGGTTGCATGCAGTAGGGTTGCCAGTGTTAGCCTTTGGTGGTAATTACTTGCAAAATATTGAGACAATGCCATGAAACACTAGATCATGTATACCTGCTACCCTGATGCCTCCAGGCAGTCATCTTTGCATAACACCCGGATACCATGGATACAAGTTGAAAATGCAGTCAGAAAATACTCAGAGAAACCCATGAAGAGCTAAAGTTAAAAGAAAAAGTTGTCGGCTGAATTCCTACCTCTTAATATACCGATAGCTTCAGTTAATGTCATTCAGTGCCATTGCTGTTTGCATCAGTACAGGTATACCTTGATATGCAATATGCGGGATTAATGACTGGGGTAGAAATACCACTATACGCTGCCTAATGATGGCCAAACTCTGGTTTAATGATGGGTTTTGATTTTTAAAACTAATTTTGATGATATTTTAAACTAAAATTGTGTGTTTAGGTTGACTTATAAACAGTTTTTAGACTTAGATTAATGTGTTTTAAACATAGGTGGGGTGAGCATTATCATTTTGGGGCACAGTTTACTAAGCTTGATTTTTTCCAGACATATTTGACGATTTCCAGATTTTATTTGTTGGTTTTAGTGAGTTATTTACATTTGTTATGCTTAGGTTAGCTTCTTTTACATCTGATAGGTCATTTAGATTGGCCTTAAACCTATTTTTTGACTCATTTGGGTGGGTTTAGGACTTGGGTGGGAGGGAAACCCAAGGCTCAAACACTCATCCCTATGCTTTACATGTTAAATCTACCCTGTGATACGATGCCCCTCCTTATGATGGGTTTTTACTTAACCAATTGCATCGTTAAACTGGGGTATACCTGTATAGCGTGTCTCAGAAAAATATGTAAAATATTTTGTGAAGGGAACGATGGTCTCTGGCATGTTTACACATGCCCTCTTAACCATCCCACGCACTCATCGTGTTAGTAAATCACGCGCTTGAGGTACGAGAAGCATTCAGCATGTCAATACAGTACCTGTATAGCACGCACTTCAACTATGGCCTGACGTATGTTGTTTTATCTCAGAAAAGCTCAGAAATAGAAAAGTATGCTTCTATAAACAAAATTAACATCAAATTAAACAAAAAAAAGTATAAAGTTATATGGTATATTTTTACTGAATTAGACATTTTGCAATGATATTACATTGTTCTATTTAATTACAACCATTTTAGCAATGTATAAGGTGTTTAGGTAGTGAAAATAGCAATAGAGCAACACGCTCTAAGTGCTCTTATGCAAGGAGCTGCGGGGCTCAACTGGGAACATTTTTGGTGGGGCCACCAGGTTCACGACCAAGGTCTGTAGATTCATAGATATAAATAGTCTGTTATAGACTTTATATCTACAGTAGAATGGAAAGCAGTCAAAATGTGCACTTGGATCCTTCTGAGTTGAAGGACCTAATATGGTAAATCCTCGATATAACAAACTACTTGGGGGGAGGGGTGGATCGTTAAATCCGAAAGTTTGCTATATCCGATGGTTGTTGTTAACTGAGGGATTAGCGACCCAAGGTTGCTATATCCGTGGAGTCATTCGGTCCTTCATGCACAACCACAACTTACTCTAGGAAGTTTCACATGGAGAATTCAGTGGTTTATGTAGTTATACAGTACATGTACAGGAAATACCATCCTGTATGAAGTTGTACATGTATACAATGCCTGTAATTTAGTACCGTACTGGTACAGTACACTTACCATGCCAGGGAGCAAACTTTTTGGTCGCTATATCTGGCGGATGTTGGCTTTGGAAATGATGGGTCGTTATATCTGAAGTTCTCTATAAAAGGGTTCATTACATTGAGGGTTTACTGTGGATCTAAGCAGCATTTAAAATTGCATACATTTAAGCCTACAAGAAAGCAAACAAAATGTGTTTATGACCTTTGAAAAGTACATAGTTCTCTGTAAAACCTGCAATGTGGTGTTAGGTGTGTGTGTGTGTGTGTGTGGTATTAGGTGTATGTTGCAGTGTATTGTTGTGTGTACTTGACAAGACTACAGTAGATTAGGCCTACCCTAGCTCCCTGGTGCAGGGACCCCTTAGGCACAGGGCCCAGTTGGGAGCAATTGGTCCAGTTGGCTTAAAGCTGACCCTGCTCCTATATGATTCATTGACCACCTTCATTGAATCTCCTGATTATCCCCGTCCTTGTCCTCAGGCTCCTGGAGGGTGAACCATGCATACACATGCCAGCACAAGGACAAGCAACATGAGCCCCTGTAGAAGCTGTGGTGCAGCACCAAGGCTGTGCACTCTTGACTGACTGAAGCAGCACCAACACTGTTTGGCTTACTTTCGGTGACTGAGGTGGAGTTGGCAGCGACTCTTGTTTTGGCAGGCACTGTCTGCGGGGAGCACCAGATGGTTTGAAAAGTTGCTTTTATGTACACTTAGTTAATGCAGTAAAAAAGTGGATATTGCTTAAATTCAGCCCAATATTTTTGCTTTGTTGGGCATTCAGTTAATGCAATAAAGAATGGATATTGTTTTAATGCAGCCAGATTTCTTGCTTTGTTTGATAATGACATATGGTGGGTAATGCAGCATTGAATAAATGGGGCTACTGTACAGGATGGTGGTAATTGTTTAAAATTTTACAGGTGCTTCGGAGCCTAGCTGACTGGGGTGTGACGACTGGATGGGCGCCCTTCAAGCTTAATCATCGTTGTGCCAGTTGAAGCGGAAGGGCCAGTAGCAGTTGAAGAGGAAGAGGCCCAGTAGCAGTTGAAGAGGAAGAGGCCCAGTAGCAGTTGAAGTGGAAGAGGCCCAGTAGCAGTTGAAGAGGAAGAGGCCCAGTAGCAGTTGAAGAGGAAGGGCCAGTAGCAGTTGAAGAGGAAGAGGCCCAGTAGCAGTTGAAGAGGAAGGGCCAGTAGCAGTTGAAGAGGAAGAGGATCAGCATTTACTCCACTTCACAAAAATGTTCATCTGTATTCTTCTGTTCTGTATTTTTCCCTTGTAAGGTAAATGATGCTGAAGTTTCATTTTCATAGTATTTATTAACATGTCAAGTTTGTTGAGAGTATCTTTTCACATGTAGACTCTCTCTCTCTCTCTCTCTCTCTCAGCCTTACTACATTCTAATATTTATTTGCTACTTCATCTTTTATTTTGCATTAGGGACCTTTAGCATTGGAACTTCAGATATCATATACTTTAATATAGTCTGGTGTTAGTACAGTGAAAGTGGCTTGTCTTTTTTGTGGCTGTGGTGATTTCCTAACACCATTTCTTAGCAAGTCTCGTATGCCACAGATGATATTCCAGTGATTATTATTCTTGTTATTATAGACTGATTATTTGCATTATTGTTATTTTTTTATTATACAATGTACAGTGGACACAAAACATTTTATAGTCTGTGGTTTACCCAGTTCTTTCACAGCAAGCACTTCAGATTATCTTCATGGATTACTATCTCTGTTGGCATATATTACAACATCCCAAATCTGATGTTCAATTTTCCACAAGCCTACACTTACCAGTATACTTTTTCATTAATATTTCCCTACAGCGTTATCAGTGTTGAAGGTTAGTCACAGTACTTCAAGATTGCTGCTGTGTTTTGCATTTCAGTCACAACCAACCCTTCCATGTACAGTAGGCATTGCTTATTGTTTTCAGACCTCAGCCATGTACTATTAAATCCTCCTTGTGTTCATAAAAGACTGCAGCAGTACCAACAACAGCAATTATAATATGCTTAACATTAAACAGAAATTGGAAATGCATAAAAATTTTGCAAAAAGTGTAAAGTAAGTGATAAGTGTGGTGTAGGATTGACAGCCATTTGTGACGTAAGGCAGCTGAGTATTATAGAAGATATTGAAGTTTTATTCCAGCAGTCAGAATGATGAGTCCACATCTGAAAAATTAGTCTCATTAAAACTAATTCAGAGTGACAAGATTTAGTTACATGCTGGAAGTAAATAAACAAAGCCAACATCTAGAAAATGTCCCAGTAAAATCATATCAAAATGGCTGGCAATAAGTAAACAAAAAGCCCACCTATAGATAATAAGTCAGTAAAAAAATAAATAAATAAAAGATTAGTTTGCTGGCCTGTAGCATGGTCCCAGGTCCCTCTGCTGCTCATGGAGTTTTCATGAATTGTGTGCCATTTGAATATCTGTTACAACATTGGTGGTATGTGTGAGCCTCTGGAGTTCTAATGCTCACAAAGAGAAGGGATTTTCTTTGCTTGTGTTGGAAGGATGAGTGGCACACAGGAGGAATACTTATTGAGATGCCTACAGCCCCCATTTGCCACAACCACATTGTCCTTGACTATGTGGGGGCATCATGGTTTCTGAGGGGGTTGCTACAATTTTTTTTTGCTACACTCAGTGCTTCAATGATGGGCTGAGGGGATTACTACAATGGCACTTTTGTTCCTTTATTTTTATATCTACACACATTGCATCAATGATGGGCCGATGCCTTTACCTTGCTGTCGTCAATGGAATGCTGCACACTGTGTTCACATCTGTGAGATGCTGGACAACATATTCACAGCCACCCAGTCATTCACCATTGTTTCTCCTTTTGCAAAGAGACCTGAGACAAAGCTACTCACTGGTGTAATCCTTAATGGGTCACATCCAGTGCCTTAACTCCCTACACCACCATGTGTCTGTCTGGCTGTATGTTACCACCAAGTGTAGTAAATTATATCCTGGGTAGCAAAAAGCCACTTGGCTTGTCACTCAGTGTAGTCATGAGATGTCCACTTTGCATAACATTCATTGAACCATAGTTATGAGGTAGGAATGAATCTCCATTAGTAGTCGGATCAGACCTCCAGTCTCAGTACCTCCTGCTATCAGCTGAGCTGAAAGGAGTTAGACATCTTCGCCAGATCCAAGTAAAGCGCCTAAAGTTCCAGACAACTGGCCAGCCGTATGCTGCCACAGGCTGTAAATGTGTACCAAGACTATTGTCCATAGCATGAGCAAAAGTATGTAGATACTTCTCTGCCAGCTGTAGCAGTGGAAGGTGTTAATTGAAATATTTTACGTGACATGGGCTGCAGTCCAAATGTACAGTTTAATCATAGTCCACCATCCTCCTTTGGTGGGATTGTAAGGGAATAGAGGGAAGTTAGTATAACTTGGCAGCTTCATTACCTGATTATTGCCATGTGAAGGTGTCTGAAGCACCAGTAAAAAGAGTACAGGAATAAATTTTACTTTGTTGTTTGGATAAGAATGATAATTATGGAATACAAGACAGTGCTGGCAGAATATTGTTGTCAAACTTTTGTTCATGCCTGTACATCACAGATACAGTAAGTCCATTATATGAGACAGTGATACAGGGTGGTCCATATATAACGCATCTGATTATAATGTGTTTTGTCCATGCTTTCTGGTCCATACCTTACCCCATCGTGAGGTGGGAAGAAGAGGTTAGGATGATGTTTATAATGATTGATGTGGAGAATGGTTCAGTCTGCATTACCATGGTCTACCCTGCATTATTTTATACTTCTCATTACCCTTTTGTACTCTATAGTTATTGCCTGTTTGCATCCAGTGATTGCATTTTTAAAAATAATCGAATATCTCCTCTTGCATTTGTTTCCAGTAATTGCATAAAGTTGACTCACTCCAGGTAAGCAAAGATTTTTTCCTTGTCTGTCTGTTTACCTGTCTATTGCCAGATGCCGTAAAGGGTGTCAAAATAATGCACTATGTTACTCAGTCCTGTACTGTATGACTGCCCTCCCTCCAACTCATCCCCCTCCTCCTTGTTCTCCCCTTCCACCTCACTCATACACTCTCCTAGTCAGTCTCTCATTCTGTCATCTCTACATGGCCAACTGTCTCAAAGTGTTTCTCTTAACACTTTCAGTCACATCAACACCACAGTGCTTCTTTACATCCTTATTTATCCAAATTCATTCATTCTTAGCTTACCATGCTCAACTTTCACAACTGATTTCCATTGCTTTCACTTTTTTGTCCTTCCAACAGGGTCCAAGCTTCACTTCCATATATTACAGTGATGGTCTCAATACTTATGCACTGACTTCCATCCTCACTCATCACATTACCCAAGTACTTGTTGCACTCTCATTTTCCATTTCCTCACCATCCAGTCTCATTGTGTTTGCTGCAACTTAATTTCTCTCACTCAGAGACGATACCTTTAGATCATTTTACTTGTATCAGCGTTCATTTTTTTATTCCATTTCTTACACACACATACTGCCAAGCTCATTCACCAAGCTTTTCATTCACATTCACCCTCACTTAACAATACAGTAACAGCAAACAACAGTATAGGGAGTCTTCTCACCTTGCTGTCTTGCCCTAGACACTCCCACGTCCACAACCTTACCTATTGTCTCTTGTAAAACCCCATCCTTATGGAAATTGACCAGCCACAGAGACATGACACACACAGACAGAAAGTGTTGTTCTTGTGGAGATTTATTTCCCATACCTCACTGGCAGAATTAGATAACACTGTGGCTCAACATCCTTGCCATCTTCATGACTAGCGCCATATTCCTGTATTGTATTAACTCAGCATTTACAAAGGAATGATGGTAATTTAATGCCTAGTTAAATTGAACAGAACATAGTTATGTTTGTTAAAGTAGCCAAAATACCTTGCTTCCCCACACCAGCAGACTGAGCCGTTCCCACAACAGCTGATGTATATGGTCAGCCCTGTATTATGGTTAAGTAAATTGTGGGTTGCTGTTGCTGTGGTCCTGGCCATCAGTGGTGCTGTAACCAAACCACTTCTCTTTACTGATATAGCGTCAAGTTAAGCATTTTTGCCGATACAGTAATTGTTCCCTGACTAAGCAACACAGTGTCAGTATGTGTTTGATTGTTGGATATTGTGTAGTTTATCTGTGTGTGCTGATTGTCATTGATTTTATACATGAATAGCACATGAATGAGGTGTTGCTAAATGACCTGAGAATTTTAAGGATATATACATGTAATTTCCCAGAGTAGACAGCTGGTAGTAAGATGCACACGTCTGAAACATATGATTAGAGCTGATGTTGTAAGGATAAATTGAACTTAATGCCCCTTTACTTGAAGCATATATTCCCTCTCAGTAAATTCCAATATTTAGTTTCTACACCACTGACTTTTTTGGGGGGAGGAATAGTTAGGATGAGCGTGAGACCACTACAACAACAGATATTAGTAAACTTCATAGCAGCCCAAAAGATCATAACTAAATGTTCCGTATAAAAAAAAATGGACTTACTGATAAAGCCATGGTGCTTTATTTTTTAGCCAACAATAAAATAGGTGTTTTGTGTATTTAATCCACCTGAAATATTGAGTATGGTTTTGATGTATTTATATGCCAGTTATGGTTTTGATGTATTTATATGCCAGTTATGGTTTTGATGTATTTATATGCCAGTTATGGTTTTGATGTATTTTTATGCCAGTTATGGTTTTGATGTATTTTTATGCCAGTTATGGTTTTGATGTATTGTTATGCCAGTTATGGTTTTGATGTATTTTTATGCCAGTGTTCTTGTAATGATGTGTTATTTGTGTATATTTATTATTGCATTGTCATAGTGATGTACTGCCCAGTCTGCCACAGGAAAAAGTACAGTGCCACGAATAGTCCTTGTAATGGAAGACTTTAATATGCAGTAGGCCACTTTTGGAATGGTCCTCCTTAGTCTCTACTGTATTTCCCTTTGCCTATGACCTCCAGTCTTTTAAAAACAGGGTACAGGAATCTCAGTATTAATGTATTGTGCTTTTTGTTCTTTTGCTTTTTTATTTCTTAGATGGGATAATATTGCAGTCTATCAGCCTTTGGTTCTTTTTTCTGTTAAAAAAGAGAGAAAGAAGAAAAAGCCCTGAGTAGCACTTAGAAATGTAATGTAAAATTCCAGTGTTAATGATTAAAAAAAGAGAGAAAGAAGAAAAAGCCCTGAATAGCACTTAGAAATGTAATGTAAAATCCCAGTGTTAATGCCCCTCCAAATTATATCAGTGATCAGCGAACATGTTGAGTTGAAATGTAATGTAAAATCCCAGTGTTAATGCCCCTCCAAATTATATCAGTGATCAGCAAACATGTTGAGTTGAAATGTAATGTAAAATCCCAGTGTTAATGCCCCTCCAAATTATATCAGTGATCAGCAAACATGTTGAGTTGAAATGTAATGTAAAATCCCAGTGTTAATGCCCCTCCAAATTATTATCAGTGATCAGCAAACATGTTGAGTTGAAATGTAATGTAAAATCCCAGTGTTAATGCCCCTCCAAATTATTATCAGTGATCAGCTAACATGTTGAGTTGAAATGTAATGTAAAATCCCAGTGTTAATGCCCCTCCAAATTATATCAGTGATCAGCAAACATGTTGAGTTGTTTTGTTTCTTTTATGAACTATTTCCCTTACCTTTATGAAAACCTTTGTTGATAATGTGGCTTAGGGTTTTTTGATTTAATATATTTTTTCTGTGGCTGACTGTACGTTTTCTTGTATAGCACTGTGGGTTGGTTTATTATGAATTTTGCAGTGTGGGTTGGTTTATTTGTGCATGTCCATTTGTTTGTATTTCTGTTGTTATTCACTGTTAATGGTGTGGCAACCGTGCCTTAATCTTACCATCTCCAGTTTTAAAAGCTGTTAGGGAAATGTCTTGAGGTGCCCCATTGGGTGGAAATATGTTATATTGTGTGAGGTTTGAATCTCAGTGTAGTAGAAACTCCCTTTCCAAGTGAAAAAAAAAAAAGAAAGAAAAGAAAAAAAAGAAAAGAAAAATGAGGTGTGTGTGTGTGAAAGAACTGATTTGCTTGTCATTTCCTATTGTTTGTTGATTCAGCTCAGAAACCTGCACTTAAATGTCCAACACATTATTTTGTGTTGTAGGCAGTATTATGAGTACTGTATTTCCTGCCATATAATGCACACTGGTGTTTGATGCTTACCCATGATTTGGCAAGGGGTATTTAGGGAAAAACTTACTTTTTCCTAACTATTGAAATTCATCATCCAGCAGTAAGTTGTGAGGGAAAAAAACGTTTCATTGCCACTATTTTAGCTATATAACAGATCTGTTGTCTTTTGTTTGCAATTAACCCATGCATTGGGCTTGGTGCAGTTGCCCCAGGAGTGTGCTTCTCTAATCCACAGAATGCTGTTTACTGTTCATTAGTCCCCTGCTGGTCAAACCGGTCAGGGACTATAGGTTTGTGCGATTCCATCCGTCAGTCCGTCCGCTAGTTTGTGTCTGCGCTGTAACTTCCACGTGCATGGACAGATTTTGTTGTAACATCCCACAATTGTTCCCCATACCATGACGGTATGTTGCGTGCAACAACCAGCCATCATCCGATAGGGAACTTTGTATTGCATGGCAGTACTTTATATCTTAATGCACATTTATGTAAGTCTGAATAATTGAAGTGTTAATAATTAGTAAGGCCATCAAGTGATTTGCTTCTGACGATGGCTGCGGCTGTCATCACATTTTGTTATTTGTGCCATTGTGACCAACAGGTTTTGTGGGTACCAGTCACCTCAACCCATAGGCCTATCCCAAACAGTGACCTTTATGGTATAATGAATACGGTGATTTTTTAAGCAAAACTTTGTTGGGGAAAGTGTGCATTACATGGCGGGAAATATATACTTGTAAGGTGGAGTTGGGGTAGGGTATACTGTTGATATTTCTCCCACTTTGATGGTGTCTTTGATTGTGGATCTTGCTTTGGTGGTGGTGATGGTGATTAATATGCGTGTGAGGGGTTAGGATCTTGCTTTGGTGGTGGTGATGGTGATTAATATGCATGTGAGGGGTTAGGATTCCAAAGGGTATTACCTATATGCTGTTGATAATTCTCCCACCTTTATGTTGTCTCTGTTTAGGAATCTTTGTAGATGATGGTGGTTGAGGGAGAGTCAGGATTCCATAAGCTGTTTACTGTGTATGCTGTTCATATTTTTCCTCCTGTATTAATGCCTTCTCTTTGTGTATGAATCTTTTTGTTTTTGATGATATTGGTGTCTGTTAGTTGAGATGTGATAGGAAACGTTAGGAGAAACACATTGAGGTGGTTTGGCCATGTGGAGAGGATGGAGAGAGAGACTGATGAGGAGAGTGTATGTGAGTGAGGTGGAAGGGGAGAGAGGGAGGGGATGGCCAAGGATGAGATGGAGTGGAGAGGTATATGAGAGAGGGAGTTGTGAATTGGGAGCAGGGCAGTGAAATGGCAGGGGACAGGGTGATGTGGAGGCGGTTTGTTTGGCCACCCCGTATGGGATTACGGCATCTGACATTAGATAGACAGATAGATAGATAGTTGAGATTTTGGTGACAAGATTGTATTTGATGATTTCTTAAGGTTAAATGTGGAGTGCATAGAATGGGAAGGATAGAATTTTGATCAGTGAAAGATTTTGAGTGAGGAAAGTTGTATACCATAGAGATGAAGTGTGCTTTTTGGTGGAATGGTCGTGAAGAGGTGGATGCAGAAAAGGAAGTGAAGGGGGCATGAGTGACATGGTAGGCCAAGAAGAAGGTGGTTGGACATGGTAAGTTGTGTGAGAAAGAGAGGATATTGACAAAGCTAGGAAACTTACTGGGGAACAGGGTGGTTGTGTGAATCAAGGATGGAGGAACACAAAACAAGACAGGGGGAGATGCATGCACTGTGTGTGTGTGTGTGTGGGGGGGGCTTGAATGATGAGTGTCTGGACCGTTTCAGCGAGCCTCTTCCCTCTGTTGTGATTTTCTCTTTGGGGCCTAATTTAGTTTATCCTTAGATGGAAAAATTAATTGGGAAGATGATTCCTAGGTCGACTTTATTGGGGATGGTGTTTGTGTTTTTCCCCTACTTATGGTTTCTCATTCCTTATTTCTGTTTCTCAGTGGAAATACGGGTTGAGGTATTGGTATGGACATGTGAAGAGAGTAGATATAAGTTGAGTGGTGGTGGTTGCAACTTGAACCCACTGGACGGCAGGAAACAGTCACTTCAAGTGGTTGCTCCTAGGGATTGCTTGTTGAGGTTATGCTGAAGGATTTTCTGAGATACAATAGTGTGGTGCATGACAGGAGTGTGTTAGGGAGGGGGATGCATTGCAGTTTGGGTATAAGGGATTGTACGTGTTGGTACTGGTGATGACTGTATTGTAGTCTGACTCAAAAAGTGTGGCCTTAATTTTTGTCTTTTTGCAGCTATTTACAAAAAAAATACAGTGGCTTTACATCCTTTCAGTAGCATGGTCTTCGTGGCATCATGTCCATCATCATCTAATCCTGTTGCCCCACGAGGAGCGTAGGAGCCCGGGGCTAGGTAAGATGAATGACCAGCTTCACTCATCCCTGAGTGACATTACGTGAGCAGTAAATCCCAACCACCCATTGGGTACACAGGCTTAGTCTGACTGGAGTGCCTTAATTGTCCAGTAAACTACTAGGTACCATAATTTGTTTATATGGTTACCACCCACAGTTAATGGTTTCTTGGTGTCAAGGAAACCATTTGGCTTGTCACGGTTCAGAGTTGCCCGTAGACAGGAGAGCCTGAAAGACGAGGAAGGAAGAGGAAAGGGCAGTCGCCTGAGCAGCACTGCATGGAGTGAGTGGATGGTGAGCGCTCCCACCTGCCTATGGTAATATTCATGCAACTCGACATTTATTGTAGATGGTTTTGGGCCAGGTTAAAGATGGGTAGCTATAGGTGTACTCTCTGAGTAAGGTATTTTGAGAAGGGTGGATGGCAGGGGATGATGGCCACTAGTTTGACGAGGTGGTGACTCCAGGGGTAGGCTAGGTTCATAGGGGTGGATGTCTGGTGATAGTTCATGAAGGTTACTGTCTGGCTAGAAATCTTGAGTGGTTTTTGTGGCTATGTGCCATGTGAAGTACAGGTTCATTATAGTCCTTGTGAAGTTTTAAATGTTCATAACTTAAGCCCTCCGATAAAATCAATCCGTAAAAAGGGTTAATGAAAGTTTATTACATTTTTACATAAATTTATTCTTGAGAGTTAATTTACAACTTGTCCACCATCGTTACCTGTGTGTTTCGATTCCAAAGTTGTCTCAGATTTTTGTCCTTTTGTAGCTTGTTCCACATAGTTCAGTGTCAGGAAATGGTAATGCTACAGCCCTAAAAACTTGCCCTTGCTCTTTAAAAGGCCCGTCCAGACGATCGAGCAATGCCCGTGGGCACAAGCGAGCAGTTTGCCTGTTGACGGGCTCACCGCTTGTGCCCGCGGGCAAATGCGTAAATTGCCACGGGCAATTTACGCATTTGCCCGCGGGCACAAGCGGTGAGCCCGTCAACAGGCAAACTGCTCGCTTGTGCCCGCGGGCATTGCTCGATCGTCTGGACGGGACTTAAGGTATAGGAGTATAGTGACAACGTTTTGAAAGCATCGAGTGAGATATCTTTGCATTTATGTGGCTTGTGGATCAAGAAAAGGTTTGTGTGTGTGTGTGTGTCCGAAGTTAACCCAAGGCTATATGATAGGATGTCTATCAACAGTGGCAGATGAAAAAGGGACGAAGGTGAGTTTGAGATTTGTGTCTGGCATGATAGGATAGTTGATTTATGGGATAAGGCTGTTGTTGTGCTTTGTGTATGTAGTGTGGCTTTGTTGGAGGTTGGCTGCTTTGTGTTGAGCTTGAGTATTGTGAATCCATTGTTAGGTCGTTGACATGGACAATACTGATATTAAAGAAGAGTGGAGCAGGAGGAAAAGGTTTGACAGTGAAAGTGACGATTCGGGAGCAACTGAGCATCATGACTCACTTGAGCAACACTGGTGTGGAAGTGGAACGTATCCACACTTATGCATCATCCACTCAGATTTTTGAGATTATTGGGGCACCTCTGTTATATGCATACATGAAATATAATTTAAGACCTTAAGGCACAGTTTACACACCAGTACCACTCCCCCCCCCCCCCCAGTGTATAATGCCACCAAATAGCATACACAGGAATCCTAGTTATATTTAGGACTGCAAGTAATTGTCAAAATGCTAATTACATGAACAAAAAACAAAACTTTTTGCTCTCATTGTTCCTAAATTATAAGGATTTTGTATGTTATAGATATTTATGTAGTTTTATACCTATTGCTGTTATGTATTGTATTATTATTATTTAATGCTTCCTTCTCCAACCCAACCCTACCATCGTCTACCCTATCCTTCCTACCATCCCCAACCCTACCCTTTCATGCCCTCCCCTACACTACCCTGTTCTCTTCCCTATACTTCTTTGACCTGTCATCCTCTACTCTGTCCAGCCTTATCCTCCCTTCCCTGCCCCAACCTCCCCCATAATATATTCTGCCATCCCATACCTAAGGTGACCAGAGTCCCGCTTTTCTAATTGTGACTAGAATGTCCCGCTTTTTGAGAAAATTATTGTAAGTGTCCCGCTTTTAGGAAATTGCCGTTACATAGGATATAGCATGACCTTATTTTAAAATGAAATACCGAATTATTAATATAAAATCTGTAATACTCACTGGCTGGTAACGTTGGTCGGCCCATTCACTGTACCATACGGAATGTTCGGAGTTTGCATGAGACGTTAGTATTTGACTAGCAGCAGCCTTAGGGTGAGAGTAGTGCAGGAGCGATTGTTGTCACTCACGTAAGTGAATATATACAGTATATACACACTCACGCACGCACGTGCGAGGGAGGGGGAAATAGTGTCCTGCTTTTAGCTCCAGATAATTCTGGTCACCTTACCCATAGCGTACCCAGTCCAGTCATGCCTTACCTTGCCTTCTTCTCCAACTCTGCCCTGTCATACTTTTTCCTACCCACCTTCCCTTCCCTACCCTGCTTTTCCATGCACAACCCTACTCTGTCTCCCTATGCACTATCCTGCCTCTTACTACCCTCCTCTGCCTTCCTATCAAACCTTACCTCTCCCTACCATGCCTTGTCTCTGCTTACCTACCATGTCTGACCTTTCTCAACACTACACTGTTTAGCCTTTTCTTCCCCTGCCACTCTACTTCGTACCTTTACTTGCCTATCCTTACCCAACAGTTGGTCTCCCATAACTAGCCTACCTGGCATCTCTTTACCATCCTTTGCACTGCCATCCCATACCTTATCTGCCTAGCATCTCCATGCCTTCCTGTCATCCTCAGCCTTGCCCTGTCCCTTGGTACCTTAACATTTCAGCCTCTGTATTCTTGTCATCCCCTACCTTGCTGTGCCACTCCCTACTTTGCCATGGCCTGCAGTTCCGTGCATAAGCCTATTGTACACATTCCTTCTTCTCTCTCCCTGCACTCTTTCCTTCCTCTCTCTGCGTGCTCTTTTCAACATTTCCTTGCACCTCCCTCTCTCTCGCCTCTGTTGTACCTTTGTTTGCACTTCTCTTACTCCTGTACCCACCTGTCTTCTTTAGCCAGTCTGTCCTCCTTCCCGTCTCTACTCATCATCTCCCTCCTCCTCCCTTACCCTTGTTATTCGTCTTCCTACCTATCTCCATCACCCTTGCCTCTCCTTGATCCCGTCTCCCTTCCTCATCCCCTACCTTGCCCATTTCCATCCTCCTCCAGGTGCATCCCTGTTGTGTACCTTTGTCTGTGCTCCTACTCTACATTCCTTGTTTACTTGTGTGATTATAGTTCCCCCTACTACCACCTACTCTCCCCCCCCGTCTTGTCCCAACACCAGCACCTACCTACTTAGGTGCCTTTTCCCAGGATCCTCCCCCCGACTTAGTACTGTACTGTATACTGTATGTACTTGCCTTGTGTGAAACATTGTAAAGACCTTTATTAATAAAGTATTTTATGATAGGGTTGTGTTTGGTGAGCCTTGTAGTAGACTTATAGTGGACCCCTACACAAAATTTTTCAAAATTGCAGAGTGGACTGCACCAGGCTGTGTCTTGAGAGGCAGGGTGAAAATCCATATTTATAAAGATTTTTAGGGCCCTTGTTTATAAAGATTCTTAAGAATCTTTATAAATATGGCTTAGCTGATTTTGCGGAAGTCATATTTATAAAGATTCTTAAGTTAAGAATCTTTATAAATATGACTTAAGTCGTAAATTCGGCTAAGCCATATGTATAAAGATTCTTAAGAATCTTTACAAATAAATACCCTAAAAATCTTTATAAATATGGATTTTCACCCTGCCTCTCGAGACATAGCCTGGTGCAGTCCACTCTGCAATTTTGAAAAATTTTGTGTAGGGGTCCACTATAAGTCTACTGCAAGGCTCACCAAACACAACCCTATCATAAAATACTTTATTAATAAAGGTCTTTACAATGTTTCACACAAGGCAACTACATACAGTATACAGTACAGTACTAAGTCGAGGGGAGGATCCTGGGAAAAGGCACCTAAGTAGGTAGGTGCTAGTGTTGGGACAAGACGGGGGGGAGGGGGGGGAGAGAGAGAGAGAGAGAGAGAGAGAGAGAGTAGGTGGTAGTAGGGGGAACTATAATCACACAAGTAAACAAGGAATGTAGAGTAGGAGCACAGACAAAGGTACACAACAGGGATGCCAGGTGAGGTGTGGGGGAGGGAGACGGGGTCGAGGCTAGGGTGATGGAGATAGGTAGGAAGACGAATAACAAGGGTAGGAGGAGGACAGGCTGGCTAAAGAAGATAGGTGGGTACAGGAGTAAGAGAAGTGCAATTAAAGGTACAAGAGAGAGAGGGAAGTGCATGAAGCAAGGAAATGTTGAAAAGAGCACGCAGAGAGAGGAAGGAAGGAGTGCAGTGAGAGAGAGGAAGGAATGCGTACAATTAGGCACATGCATGGAACTGCAGGCCATGGCAAAGTAGGAAGTGGCATAGCAATGTAGATGACAACATTGGTCATTAATATAATTTGAGACATTTTAATAAATTAACTTTATTATTCCTTTTTGAAGGGTGTAGGCAATTAGGTAGAGGAGGGGGGTGTATAGTTGAGGTAGGGGATACGTGGGAGAATGCAGTTAGACAAGAGGGGGGAGGGAGACAGGGGAGGCAAGCAAGGGATGAGAGATGGCTAGAGAGAAAGGGTAGGGAGTGTATATGGGAAAGAATGGCTAAGGTTAGGTGAGAAGAGGGTGTAAGAAAGGGTCAGGGAGTGAGGAAAGGGGTGGTGTGATGAGGGTGTTGGTTACTGGATAAGGGTGTCAATGTGGTTCTGGGAGTGGCTGGGGATGAGGGTGTAGCATAAGTGGTAAGGGGGAAGGTGAGAAAGGGTTGTAGGACAGAAGGTGAGATGTTTGGGGGGAGTGGGGAATTAGCGGGTGGTGAATGATGGCTGGTAGGCGGGATAGTGTGAGATGAGGGCATGGGTGTGGGACAGTGGATGTTTGCAATAGGGTATATGAGGTAAGAGTGTGTGTAGGGCGAGATATGGGGTGAGGGCATGGTACTGGAGATGAGGGTTTGGGATGACAGTGTGAGAGGAGATGAGGGTTTGGGATGACAGTGTAAGAGGAGATGAGGGTGTGGGTGTGGGATATGGTGGTTAGGGGATAACGGTGTGGGATGGGGCAAATAAGGTAAGGGTGTGGGTTAGGGACAGGGGATAAGGGTGTAGAGGTGGAATTGAGGATGAGGGTGTCGGTATGGGTATGAGATACGGGATGAGGGTGTAGGTATGGGATGGGGGATGAGGGTGTGGGATAGGGGATAAGGGTGTAGAGGTGGGATAGATGATGAAAGTGAGATAGTGGGAGTGTGAGAGTATGATATACAGGGTGAGGGCGTGGGATAAGGTACAAGGGTGTAGATCAAGGCTATTCAACACTTTAGGAGCAGGGCCTAATTATGAAACTCAGAGGAGCCATACATTTATTACTTATAAACGAAAAACTCATCTTTTAAATTATCCACTCAGCAAACACACAAAACTATTTTATGTAGCTTTATTATCCGTTCTTCAAAAAGCAAAACTATTTTATGTAGGTTTTATTTCATTCTTCCGAGTGTCCATGAGCCGATGAAAAAAGCACCAAGGGATGGATTTTGCTTGCAGGCCACCAGTTGAATAGTCCTGGTGAAGATTATTGGTTTAAGGGTATAGGAGTATGACAGCAGGGTGAGGGTACAATGGGGGGCAGATGTGAGTGTGAGATAGGGGATGAGCAAGAGGGTGTGGAATAGGGAGAAGGGGTGGGTGTAAGATAGGGGGTGAGGAAGAGGGTGTGGGTATGAGACAGGGTGAGGAAGAGCGTGTGGTGGGATAGGGGGTGAGGAAGAGGGTGACAGTGTGGGATAGGGGTGAGGGAGTGTGGGAAGAGGGGTGTGCAAAGAGGGTGTGGGTAAGGGTGACAATGAGGGATGAAGGTAAGGGGTGTGGGATGAGGGTGGGGAGGAGAGGTGAAGGTGTGAGATAGGGGCTGCGAATGTGTGTGTTTTAATGCAAGGAAGGAACTGAAGGCCAGGAGCTGACAAGATTGTTAAAAAACAAACAAACAAATTAAAGATCTATTATTTCGAGATGCCTGGGCACACTGCGTTTGAAAGACAGCTCCCGAGTTGACATTACATGCATGAAGGAATGGAAGTAAGTTAACTCTTGCATTAGGGAGCTACAGAAAAGGAACGGAAGTTTGCTGCTAGACAGGTGCAAGCAGACGGTTCAGACAAGCATCGACCATTGAATTAGTGATAGAAAAAGAGATTAAAGAAGCAACAGTGTGGTGAGAGACAGAGGTTGAAGGAAGCCAGTAAGAGGAGGAGTTAAATAGACGAAAAGCCTTGGACTCCACCTTGTTGAGATGAGCTGTATGTGGGGAACCTCCCCACACAGAGTTATATTCTACAGGGGGGAACAATAAAACCCGTTTATAAAGTCAACAACTGTGCAGGAAGCACGGAATTGTTTTAGCACACCTAACCTCTTGGAAGCAGAATTTTCAAGACAAGTAACATGATCTTTCCAAGATAAATCCCGAGAGAATAGAGCCCGAAGTATGTTTAAATATGATGCAGGACTGAGTTGGAGATTGTTAAAAATTATACGATACTCCCATGGAATATTTTGTCAGGTTGAAAGATGTATGAATGAGTTTCTGACAATAAAATCCAAGTGTGCCACAGCCTCATTCCTTGTTTGTTGAAGTAACTGCTGAGATGGACGCTATGGGAACTGAATGGAAAGGTGAAGGGTGGAGTCATCAGCGTATGAGTGAATAGGGTTAGATGCACAGCTCAGGTCACTGATCAATCGAAGGAAGACAAGTTGGTGACAGGAGAGAGCCCTGAGAACACAGCTGTTGATAGCTCTAGATGAACGGTGACCGTCTACAATAGCAGCTACAGAATGACCAGAAAGGAAGCTAGAGAACAAGGCACAGATTGGATAGAGACCATAAGAGGGTAGTATGGAAATCAGATTTACGTCAGACTCGATCAAAAGCCTTTAACATGTCAATTGTGTGTGTGTGTGTGTGTGTGTGTGTGATGTGGGGTGACGGTGTGTGTGGGATTGGGTGCAGGATAGTACGTTATGGATACGGTGGGTATGAGGGTGCAGGTTTGGGACAGGAGGTGAAGGTGTGGGGTAGGGAATGAGGGAGATAGGAAGATTAAAATAGGAGGAGGAAGAATGAGGGAGGACGAGGAAGGAGAAAGGATATGTATGAGGGAAAGGGAGATGAGGCTAAGGAGGTATTAAGGAATGATAAGGTAGTAAGGAGGAAGCATAAGGTGGCAGAGAGGGGAAGTAAAGCAGGTGGGATGTAGGTTAAGTGCAGGTAAGGAAAGGGGGGGGGGGTACATGGGTAAACAATATATTTACACAAGCAGTAATTTAGAAACAAGAAAAAACTTTGTGTACAGTCCGTCCGAAAAGTGTCTCAAACGTTTCCAACATTACATTTTGAAGGAAGTAACTTTATATGACTGGCTATTTTTTAGTACACCATAATTATTAACTTTCGAAAACATACAAATCCACTCAGAAATTTCTAGTGTATTATAATCAATTTTATATAGTTAACAAATTTAATTAGATCTTTGCCTTGCTTAAAAACTATGCACTGCAATACTGCATGTAACCATCTAATTCCAAGGCTGACAATACTTTTTGGAGAGAGTGTACAGTAAGGCAAAATGACAGGTAGTAATTCACAAACTCTTGGTCCAGGTATCTGTAATTCACAAACTCTTACCTAATGTTCTGAGGGTCTTCTTTGCCTGTCAATATCGCAATATGGGTTTTAAAAGACACTGCTTCTTAAATAGGTGATATTTTTAGCAAGTCTAATTAACATGAGGCACTAGATAAATACATTCTGCTACCATGGAAGGTGTGAACCATGAACTGTTTTAGACTAGTGTAGTACCCATAACCCCTCCCACCTACAAACACCCAATAGTACCTTTTCCACCACCTACAAACACACATTATCCTTCCCACCACCCCCTCCCATCTACAAACTCACGCAACTATAACTTTTCCACCACCCCCTCCCACCTACGAACACGCAATTATATCCTTTCCACCACCCCCTCCCACCTACAAACTCACATATTATATCCCATCCATTCTCTCCAAATGACATCATCTGAGCATGCTCTCTTCAACCCTATTAACACACTTCCGTACTGCACTCCTTTAACGTACCTTCTTGACATACTTCGCTACCTCCCATCTTCAATTCATGCTGCCTTTTTTATGGTTCATCATAGTCATTAAATTTTATACATATAAGGCATTTATCATTATTATTACAGAAAAATGTCGGGACCAAATGCCTAGCCCCGGGCTCCTATGCTCCTCATGGGGCAATGTAGGATTGGATGATGGCTGGATGGATGAAGAAAAAGTCCCAGCTGCATAGCCTGATACGTGGCACCAGAAAAACTTTTAATTCCTTAAGACAGCTTCCATGAAGGCGTTATTCATCCTGCTTATCATGAACTCATTCTTCTTAGTAAAATAATAATAATAATAATTATAATTTTGAGTAGTGCTGCTGAAATACTGACTTTAAATTCATCTACTACACTGCATATTTATGCTGTCAAGTTGATTTCCTCAGCAAAACCTTTTAAACTGATCTGTTACTACTGACAATGCTGAGTAGTCAAGCTGGTACTGTAGACTGTTCGAATCCTCTAGCCACTGACAGCATCCCAAAGCATTATTGGATATCAATGAACTTCAACAATAAAACTACTTCCATAGCTCCAAGCCACCACTGGATGCCCACAATAACACACCCATCACCAGCTTGTACCTCAGACTTCCCGAGTACTCTCCTTACCCTGCATGTTGAGACAAAGGCAGACTACATACTGTCCACATTATTAGCTTTACAAATTTAGAGTAATGCAAATACAGCTCAAAATATTCAAGACCCTCCATTTAAAGTACCATCATAAACCAGATATTGGATTTAACAAACACCACGATGCCACCAAATTTCCATCGGCTATAATGAACAATGTCTGTTAAATGGGGCACACAGGGTCACAATACCCTTCCTACCCTTTTACTCCAACAAGGATGTGAAAGAAACTGCAACACGGTGAACTTATGAACCAAGTTAATATAAAATGGGCATAGTTTTCATTTTAGTGCTAGAATATGCTACTGAACTCATGTATTTTGAAATGCGTTTGAAATCCCACTTCAGGGGGACCATTGGATGTAATGGATTTTTGGCTTTATTGAATCAGACTTTCCCCAATTAGGCTGTTATGGGGAGGGACTGTTTAAAAGAATGTGGAATGAGTTATGTCATAAAATATGCCTTATGAAGCTGAACTGAAAATATTGCCATGGGTAAAATGCATCAGCATTTCAATAAATAAACTGATTTGTTAGTATTCCAAGGATGCTTTCAATGTAGTAATATCATCAATAAGACATCAGTTACAAAACTACAATTCGTATTTAACGAATGTACTAAGATAAAACACTGTACAATTCCTATTTAACAAATACTACATCCATGGTGGCAGCCCTTGGACTTATGGTAGGAGGCAACATCAAGGCGAGATGGATTGTTTGATAGCAACATGGCATCGCTTCCATTCTGTTTGGGTATGAAACTATGACTCCCGCAGTGGATCTTAAACCATCTTCAAGGACTGTTTGACTTTGGACGGTATCGTATGCATTTGTTTGAAACTATGATTATATAAGGAACTATGACCACGATGACAGTACAAAATGCAGCATCAGTCACATATATCCTTTTCACTACCCTATTTATATACATTATCTCCATATAACCATACCATCCATGCAAACAAAAGCTTAATCATCCTGTCTACACTCTTCCTTACTTCATCCATCCATCATCTAATCCTACGTTGCCCCATGAGAAGCATAGGAGACCGGGGCTAGGAAAGTTGGTCCTGGCATTTAAGATGAGAGTGAATACCTTTCACAAATCACTATTTCTTATCCCATCCACTCTACAAACTCCATACACACATTCCTCTCTAACCCCACATACACACCCCTCACTTCCAACTTTGCTCTCATGCCACACAGTAAATAACAGTAACACTAATCAATCATCACCTTTCCCAGTTCATGATGGGCTCAGGTAAGGTTTAGAATCAGTAACAGGTACAGGAATAATAATACAGGTATACCCAGGCTTAACAATACAATTGGTTAATAAAAAAAAATAGTGCTAGGCGGGGCACCGTATCTCAGGGTAGAATTAACATGTAAAGAATAGAGATGCGCCCCCCCCCCCCACCACGTCCTTCACCCACCCAAAAAAAAAATTTCTAGCTCATCTAAACCCCCAAATAGCTTTAAAGCAAGGTAAGTTAAGCCTAAAACCCCCCAAAATGAAAATTATCAATTATGTCCGGAAAAAATCAAACTTGGTTAACTCTACACAGTGACAAGCCAAGTGGTTCCCTGTACACCAGGAAACCATTTACTATGCTGGGTGGTAACCATATAACCAAATTATGGCGCCTGGGTAGCTAATTAAGGTGCTCCAATCGGACAGAGCCTGTGTAGGCTTATATCCGAGGGATGGTAGGGGATATTGCTCACATAATGCCACTCATGGATGAGTGAGGCTGGTCACTCTCATCTTAACAGTCAGGACCAACCTGCCTAGCCCCGGGTTCCTACGCTCCTTATAGGGCGACACAGGACTGGACGATGGAAAACTGTACCCCAAAATGACAATGTTCACCCCACCTATGACTAAAACACTAATTAAGTCTAAAAACAGTTTATAAACCAACCAGAACAAAATTTAAGTCTAAATATAAAAATCGGTAAAAAATCTAAACCCATCGTTTTAACTGGGGTTTGGTGGTATTTCTACACCCATTGCTAATCAGGGGTGTACCTGTAGTAATAATAATTATAATGGGAGGAGGTAGGTGACTCAATGGGCAGCCAGAGAAGATCTATAAATGGGGTGTATATGCCTCAGAACACTAGGTAAAGTAGTTTACAGATTTCTTTAGTTTTTCATTCATGTACAGCCAATCAAAAAAGTATTGCACACCTGGGGATCGATTGTTGTGAAAACGAGTGAGTTTGGCAAACACGTGAATTTATTAACTGCCTCAAAAAATATACCATCAAACATATTGCAAAAAATATACTGTACTATCCAATGTGTGACGATTTGTTATTTCATTCAGGATCGATGGTGGTGAAAACGAGCTAAGTTTTGCAGACACACATGAATAACACTGTCTTGAAAAATATACCATCCAATATGTGACAATTTATGTGATTTAGTTCATCATAATTACCGTGGACAACGTTTGCACTTATAATTTACAGGGTGCCCCATATATATATATATCACTGCTCTGTCATGTTTTAAAATGCTGTGTGGTAAGATGGCTGATACTGTTTCGGTTGACTGTACTGTATTTATAAATGTACAATTTCAATGTGAGACTGAAGAGCTGCTGACGTTCTTCGTTTGACAGATCCGGTGTTTACTCCATCACTTCCTTTGACTTGCCTTCTTCTTGTTCTTCTATTGACATCAGTCTGCAACTCCAAGCCCGCCATCTACACCTGAAGTTTAGCCTGTGGGGAAAGGCAGAAGTGGTGAGAAATTACTTGAACATATACAAAAATTATCTAATACCAGTGGTAGGTGGGGGCGCTCACCATCCACTCACTCGATGCAGTGCTGCTCTTGGGTGTCTGTCCTTTCTCTTGCCATTCTTTCCTTGTCCTTCTGCCTACAGGTGACTTTACACTCCCTCTTCTATCTATCTTTCCTCTTCCTTCTGCCTGTGGGTGACTCTACACTGAGTGACAAGCCAAATGATTTCCTGTACACCAGGAAACCATTTACTATGCTGGGTGGTAACCATATAACCAAATTTTGATGCCTGCTGGTTTAGAGGGTAATTACAGCACTCCAACTGGACTGAGCTAGTGAAGGTTTATATCCAAGGAGTGGTTGGAGAGTATTGCTCACATAATGCCACTCAGGAATGATTGAGGCTAGTCACTCTCATCTTAAATGTCAGGACCAACTTGCCTAGCCCCAGGCTCCTACACTTCTCATGGGGCAACATAGGACTGGATGATGGATGGATGGGATATAAAATACCAAACAAATCTTAAAAGCTTCCATTTTCAGTGTCTAAACCACAACACTGCCAAGTTTTGTTCCACCTAAGCAAGATACACTCGAGGACTTGATGTCTGGCAACACATACGGCCATATTCATGGTAGTACAGGAAGCTATGCAGTGCTTTGACAATATCCTGAACCAATTCATGATGCACCTAACTATAAACAAAAACCAGTCTTCAACACAAACCCCTTTAGTCTGATACCAATTTACATTCAATCTCACTATTACCAGATTATTTTTACTCAACTTGGGGTAGGGCTCTAGTAGTAAAGAGGTTAATTGTGGCTATATCTAACTCCTCCAGATTCGAATATCACCTATAAGCTATTCAACACTGTCTGGTGGCAACAATAAAATACAAAATACATCACATGCCACCATAATGGTGGCTGGCAGTCCAGTGTTCTCCCTTTTAAGTTGAAAGTCATCCTACTACCTTTCCAAACGTCAGCTAAAGTTAGTGTTTGAAGTGGCATGGAAGGCATATTCGACTGTTGTGATTATTTTTTCTGCATTTTAAACCTTAACATTTATATTTTAATACTAACATGGTGTAGGTGAGGGATGTCTTACATCTTCATGTGGTGGCACTGATATGATCACGTGGATCCAGTGTCTTGTTATATAAAATCCCTCAATTCCATTCTTATTAACAAAAAATAAGGAACATGGACTGGAGGCAAAATGTAATTTCTACCTGGAGTACTCTGTGTTCACATTCAGATAATCCTGGAGTTGCAATTAAGCTACTACTACTATTACTACAGTGACCCCCACCAGTTACATGAGTTCCATTTGCAAATTTCACCATTGATGTGGGGAAAAACCATACTCTCATTCTCGTTTCGATGGGAAAAATGTGATTTGTGCTGAAAAATCCCAGGAACCCATTCCCCTCTTCCCCCAAACATGGTCTGTTTTAGTGTGCACAGTCAAGCTGAAAGTTGCTATGCCATACTCTTTTCTGGGTGTGACAGAGGAGATTTTGTGGGGTTAGCAAAGACGGCATTGCACCCCACTTGCTGGAGAGTTTCTTGTATTAACCTGAGGCATCCCATCGACGTATGGGTACGTCGCAACGTTTTGTTACAGCTAGACCCGTTGACGTACTGGTACATCACCCAATTGCAAGGTTCATAATTTGCACAATTTTCAATTTTTGCATGTGATTTTTGGTACGTATACACGGGACACCTTCCCCTACAAGATGCCAGGCAGGGACAATGCCTCTCCCCGCACACCAGTGTCTTGGCAATTCACCTGTTACCAGTGACCTGGCCTATAAAGACATTCAGGGCCAGAGTGATTCCCCAATCGATGACAATGTGGAGGACAAAGTTTACACAGCATTAGAGGAAGAAACAGTCAGAAATGATGATCAGGTAATGTTGCCAAAAAAGGTCAGGTATGTTGATGAGTGAAACAATGCATATAATGCCTATATTACTGTTTGAAAACCAATATACTCTCGTACTACATATAAATTCGTACCAAATTAATAAATAAATACCGTTTATGAGTGGTGTGGAATAGTTACCCTCCTATAGAACTAGTTTTATTTGGAGCCAGCCTGATAGAAAACCCAGTAAGGTAAGGAGGTACTGCTACCTGTATCGAGTAGTTTAAACCTCAGGTGAGCGATTTCTCTATGAATTTTCGATTTTTCTCATCAAAAGTGGAGGTTTGAGGGGGGGGAAAAAAAAAAAAAAAAAAAAAAAAAAAAAAAAAAAAAAAGTCAGGACTGGGGGGTCAGTGGTGGAAAATCGGTCCGGACATGACGGGTTTAGTAGTTGCGTTACATAGTCTATTAGGGATGCAATGACCAGCCAGTCATTAAGGTACATAATCAGTCCTATCCTTTACTGAGCCTTTTCTGGACAATTATTGCCAGTTGCATGAAGACTCAATAGATGATGATGAGGCCAAAGAGCATTACAGTGAATTGGTATTTGTCACTCCCCAATGTATTTCTAGAGCCTGGGTGTGGACTGAGACATGCCAAGAAACATCCTTCAGGTCTACTGTTGTTAGCCAAACCTCTGTGTACAATTGTATTTAACTACAGTCATGTCAACTTTTTAGTACTTGATGGATTAGCAAGGGGGGTAGTGGCAGAACCAGACACTGGTAGACACTACTATGTATCTCTGAAACAGAAGCAACAGATAGTGGGAGACATCCAGGGATCACTCACTGAAGGACTTGTACAGTCAACCTAAGAAGTAATGGCAGAGTATCCAGAGGTTATCGGTTAGCGATGATGAAAATACTCCTCCTTATATCCTTACAAGGTGAAACCTATATGTAAAACTGTTACAGAAAACAATAAGTAAATGCTCGAGTACCAGTATATTTCAAAACTGTTGGAAGCAGTGCGTTTGTTGCGATAATGGGAAATCCTTAACTAATTGAAATTTCAGAACTATTGCTTAGGGACAGACAGGAATAATTTGTGGAGTTCGTATCAAGTATGGTAACATGCAATAACTTTTAATAGTGTAAGACTGAAATGAGGAGATTCAATAAATAAAGAAACTCAGCCATTATTTTTTATAAAATAATTTTGCTTACAGGGAGTCTCTCAACTGAATAAAATTATCCATGGCTAGCAAGAATACAAGAGGCAAGTCACAAGTGGCAGGTAAAACATCAAAAGTAGGCTATTACTGTACACAACACTGTTCAAGATGCAGACAACACTTGAAGTACAGATGTACTATTCTGACATGTGGAGGTGGGTATGATAATGGCGATTTTCCCTCTCTCTCTCTTTTTTTCCCCTCCCTTGCTGTGACCATCATATTACCAACTGCCAGCTATTCTTGACAAAGATGTAGAAATAAAATGGCGGTAATGAAATCAAAGTGACTGGCTTAATACGGACAACATCTAGAGCCTCATTATTATCCTTGCACCACTCTGTAGCTTATCCTTGCCTATATTATTTTTTTCATAATAAATTATTACCGGCATGTATATGGCTTGCTACCATTTTTCTTTCCCTCTCCTTTTCTCCAGATCTCTTTTTGCCTCCACTAGTTATTCACTTTTCCCTGTCCTGCTCTTCTCCCTCCCTCCCATCTTTTGTCCCCCCCATTTCCGTCATATTCTTCATCCCTCTAAAATGAAAAGCTAAACAGCTAGGCAGACATGTTAAGATTACAGAAGTGTACCTGCATTCTGACGGATGATGGGCTTTTGGGGTATGTGCTATGTGTTCCAGGGAGGCGTGCATTGACTTGTACATGTGGAAGTTCCTGATGATAATACTGGTGACAATGCTGAGGTTTCTGTGCACCACGATGGGACTTGGTAATCCTTTGCTTTCAACCTGAAACCAAAACAAATGTGTCAATCTGTGGGTAGTAATGATTTCCGTTATATCCAAATGTCAATAACCTCACATATTCCCTAATCTGTAAAGCTCTCCACTACTGTATTTTCTTACTTCAAAATGTAATTAAATATTTTCTTTTAGCTTCAAAGCCCTCCACACATTTCCAGTTTGAAATGCCCTCACACTCCTGACCTCAGCACTACTCACTCTGAACTGGGTGGAAGAATATATAGACAATTTGGGTATGTGGAGCTTCAGTCTCACCTTAAATAATAATAATAATAATGAGCAACCTGAAACTGGAAAACTACGCAGTACCATAACACAGGAAAATAAAATGATACTGTACATAACAAGAAAATCACCTGCATGTCAGGGTTGAAGAGAAATAATGTACACACGCATTGTATGGGGGTAAAACAGTAACTGGCAATCCCATTATGCCTCTTTTGAAGCACAGGACCTGAAACTATGCAACCAGTTCTGAATATTTTGGGCAACAAGACCAACTTATGTCCTTGGCAGCAGCTACACACACACACAAACAAAACTGGCCATGCTTGGGACCACAAACTTTAGCATTTAGGCAGCAATGAATTTTAACTGAAGAGGTCTACCACCATCCCAGCTCAAAATTACCCTAACCAGCTATTACTACAGATACAACAAACAGGAATATTACACAATATCACTGCATCCTAAACTGCAGACAAATTGCACAAGAAATAATTGCTAACATGATTTAAATCACGTTATGATATGGAAACGTTACTGAGGCCTGTATGCAGGGAGTCCCCGATATACGAAGCCCCAATATACGAAAATGAAAAATACAGTACAGGACAAATTTCCCTATACGAAAGGCATATGCTTCAATGGTGCAAAAAGCGTTACAATAAAATGTTTCAAATTCGGTGCGTGACCAACTGCAGTGCCACTATCGTGTATGGCGAGGCATGCAACTACCTCCACTTTGTCCCTGTCTGTTCCCGCTCCCCGGCTGTATAGAGCGTGCATTCTGTACTCTGAGAAGCTTTTGCATCTTGCATCATGCCACCCAAGCGTCCTTCACCATCATCATCTGTGGGGCTTCTCAAGGAGAAGCAACACTAGACCCTAATGCTGGAGCGCATGCTCGAAATTATCAAGAGGCATGAGGAAGGCCAGGGCATGAGTGAGACTGGGCGTGCCATGTGCTTACCTGTGCCCACTGTTGGTACAGTTACAAAGAAGAAAGAGCTTTACAAGAAGATTGCAAGGCTTCTTTTTCAAGCTCACCTGCTGCTTACCAGGCCACATAGACCTGAAGCAGCAGGATGGAGAAAATGGCACAGCTGCTGTTAATATGCATGGAGGACTGTCAGCAGAAGAGGTTTCCTCTCTCTCTTATGGTTATTCAAGAATGTGCCATGGAGGTCTGGGGCAGGTTACAGAGATATAATGCTGCAGGCCATTCAGCTGCCACTTCTGCCGTTGGGGTGACCTTTAAGGCCAGCAGAGGCTGCTTCGATCATATCAGGAAGAAGGCTGGTCTCACCAATGTTCGGCTTCACGGAGAGGCCGCTAGCGCCGATTCAGCTGCTGCTTTGGCACTCCCAGAGCACCTGAAGAAACTCATCGAGGAGGGCAGCTACTCCCCAAAGCAGGTGTTTAACATCGATGAGACCGGGCTTTATTGGCAGAAAATGCCAACCCAGTAAGTTAAATTCACAATTTGTTTTTTTACAAGTTACAGTAAAACCTCGATATATGGTACCCTACCTAACGATGGCCAAACCCTGGTTTAATGATGGGTTTTTATTTTTCTTACTGATTTTGATGATATTTTAGATTAAAATTATGTATTTAGGTTGATTTATAAACTGTTTTTAGACTTTGATTAATGTGTTTTAGCCATAGGTGGGGTGAACATTGTCATTTTGGGGTACAGTTTACTAAGCTTGATTTTCTCCAGACTTATATTTGACAACATTCAGATTTGATTCTTTGGTTTTAATGAGTTATTTACAGGTGTCAAGCTTAGGTTAGCTTCCTTGACAGCTGTTAGGCCATTTCAATTGACTTTAAACTTGTTTTGGGGGTCATATAAGTGGGTTTTGGGCTTGGTTGGGGGAGAGACCCAAAGCTGGTAAACACTCCACATTACATGTTAAAAGTACCCCAATATACGATACGCTGCCTAAAGATGGGATTTTACCTAACCAAGTACATCATTATAACTGGGGTATGCCTGTACTTGTACGCTAGCTGTAACAACGAATATTAAAAAAATATTCACCATAATCGAGGCAGGTGGTGGTAAAAGAAGTGAAATTTATGACTTCTGAAAGAGGCATGTTGTGAAGATGGCCAGTCATACGGTATCACTTTTGTTGGGGTCAATTTATATGTGTTTCAGCTGCTGGGTGGAGGCATTGCCTTTGCAACGGCGCTGCAGTTCTTTGTTTTGAAAGTGACAATTGTGAACTTTGTACTGAGTGATGAAGCGTTCTTAAATTTATATGTGCCCATTACACTGCTACAGTATTTGAGTCAATTTATAAATGTTTAACAAGTGTTACGAAAGTGGCACGTGTTGTGAAGGTAGCCAGTCATATGAAATCACCTGTGTTGGTTAGGGTTAATTTATGCGTGTTTAACTAGTGTTCAGTTTGGTTGCTGGGCGGAAGCATTACCTTTGCAAAGGCGCCGCATTTTTTTTTTTTTTTTTATAAATGAAAGACGAAAATGTTGTGAAATTTTTGTTGTGAAGGTGGCCAGTTATATGAAATCACCTGTGTCAGTTTGGGTCAACTTAAGCAACCAGCCTAGTACAATACAGAGTAGTTAGTTGACAGTTTTGGGGGGGCTCCTGGAATGCATCTCCTCATTTTCATAAGTTTCTTATGGGGAAAAATGCTTCAATATACGAAAAATTTTAAATGTACAGTACCCTCGCGTCCAGCACGGTGAGCAATTAATTAGTATTAATACGATTTAATTACTGCAACACGAGTGTGTTAGCATAACACGCACGGATCTCCGAGAAGTGGGCCAAATCCGCAGAGTTCACTCTAGCACGATCACCCCCGGTCCAACACGGCCATACTGGACATTCCCATGATGATGATAGCCAATGAAAAACTTCTGATCAAGTAGCCTTCCCAGCCCGCTATCGTGACGTGATCGTGATGCCGCCCAATTAAAAACGCTTCTGGTGTCACGTGATGTTTTGTTTACATATCTCCCGCCACAGAGCCACTCAGTCGCATAATTGCATTGGAAGGTGCTTTTTTCTTGCTGCATTTTCTGCCCTTGTTACTGCATTTTACCCTGCTCACGATGCCTAGGAGCCCTTCTGAGAACCCCAAGAAGCGTCGGCACCTCCCTCAGGCCACCAAGCTAGAAAGCATCGAGAGGAAGAAGAAAGGGGAGAGGAAAATTGACATTGCCAAGGCCTACAACATGAATGAAGCCAACGTGATCATAATAAAAAAACTTAAGATCCTGGCAGCCGAAGGCTATCACACGGCACTTCATACCAGGTTTGCCGAGAATGCGATGGTAAATCGGAACGGTAATGTGGTAAAATTGCCGACGATACCACGGGCATTTGGAATTCATCTGGATGGATTCGTGCCGAGGATACGACGGGCAAAACAGTGTGACCAAAATCCAGGCGACTCGACAGAGAATGTATCGTACTACAGCATTGAACATTTAGCCTGACACTGAATACATATTAATATTTTAGAATAAATATCAATCGTTTTGAAACCCTTCTCATCGGCCTGCGTATCAGTTTATAAACAAAACTGCTTCTCCTTATTCTCTACCGAGTCAGCGACAGCAATCACTTTCCTCAGTCACGAGACGGGGCTCTGGCAACAGAGAAGCATGCACTTTGCCGAGGATTAATGGACGAAGATAGTGATTCTGAGTGTGATTTTGAAGGATTTATGAGGAGGAGCAACAGCCATTACCCACTAGTGACGCCAGCAGCCATCCTCCGGGGACCCAGTAGGACTAACTACAGCCTTGGATACCACCTTCCATTCCCAGCAAGCCCACCAACACTATCCTAAAAGGTTAGTTATCATTCATAGCACAGTACCATTTATTATAATTACAATAGTACCAATATATGTATAGGTATATGGCAGGTATTTAGGGTGACTTTTCCGAGGGTTGCTGACATAATTCATTTTTCCCCATAAGCTCTATTGTTAGTCCAACACGTGACCCATGCGTGACAATATTAACGTGCTGGACGCGAGGGTACTGTACCTAAGTTCAGGGAGCTCTTGCCTCTCCTGACATTGAGAGGGCTCTCCCTACGTGCTAAGGGGTCTTTGTATGCAGCATGTGTTAGGAGTGTAATGCTGTATGGCAGTGAGACCTGGGCAGTGAAGGAGGAAGATATTCGCTGGCTCAGACATACAGAAACGACAATGATTAGGTGGATGTGCAGTGCATCCAAGGCCTGGAGGGGCTGGATTTACAATGGAAGAGTTGAGAGGTAGGATGGGACTGGAGTGTATTGGTGTTGTGATGAGGAGAGGTAGATTGAGGTGGTTTGGACATGTGGAGAGGATGGGGGATGATAATTGGGTGAAGAAGGTGAGAAGTGTTAATATTGGGGGTGGGGATATGAGGGATAGACCGAGAAAGACATGGGACGAGGTCATTAAGTGTGACCTTAGGGTTAAGGGACTGAACAGGGAGGCTGCAATGGATCGTGCAGCGTGGAGAGCCGCCATTAGGCGACCAAGGCCGACACATGCAAGCATGTTGGAGCCTTTAAAAACGAACCCTTTTGTTTATCGGGGACTCCCTGTAATGGGTGGTAACAAATCGTCCCCTGCCATTTTGCTGCCCTTCCAAATTCACATTCCCTTCTCATACCTCTCTACTACATCCTTCCATCTCGTCCTCACTCATTCTTCTAGTTAGTCTCACTCCATCCTCTCCACACGATCAAACCACCTCCATGTATTTTTCCCCTAATGCACCAGCTAATTTGATTTTCTGAACTTTAATAATTCCATGAAGCTAGAGTCTTAAATGGTGAGTCTCCTTGGTTACTACTTCAATTTTCCAACTTTAAACTATCTTCAATACTAAATTATGGCAACAGGAATTGTGTTCCTGGTTACTGTACAAGTTCTCCAAGTAACTGTTACAGGAAATGTGAAGGTGTGAGTCTCCTTGGTTGCTAGTAAAGACCCTCCTGTCTCCAAACATTACAGTCAACAAAACTGAAAGGGTAAACTAGGGGAAATAAATACCTGAAAAGCCTACGTCACTTGAATTCAAACCCCCATCTTCTTGGTCACTTGAATTCGTATACACCCATCTTCTTGGTCACTTGAATTCGTATACACCCATCTTCTTGGTCACTTGAATTCATACACCCGTCTTCTTGGTCACTTGAATTCATACACCTGTCTTCTTGGTCACTTGAATTCATACACCCGTCTTCTTGGTCACTTGAATTCATACACCCGTCTTCTTGGTCACTTGAATTCATACACCCGTCTTCTTGGTCACTTGAATTCATACACCCGTCTTCTTGGTAGTTTGAATTCATACACCATGAGTCTTCAGTCCAAACATTATTCATCTTGGAAAATTTCTATACACTGAAAATTTAAAGAAATAAAGATAAAGCAACACTTACAACTGCCTTATAGGTTAACCCAGTAAAATACTAAAATCCTATCAAATTAATAAGTTCAAAACCCAACCTAAACTAAAAATTTTAAATGAGACAAACCCATAATTTACGCTCTCTACTACCAGACCACTTTATGGAAAAAAATATCGTTAAAAGGACCTCCAACTCCAAATTCTGCCCTGAATATGACTATTTGGTGAGAAATATCAAATTAAATTAAAACCATAATTTCAACGACTGACTACGTTTCAACCGCCTTACGCTGCCATCGCCATCTTGAATGCCCAGCTATGACACTGGATTACCATTAAATATACTGCTGGTCACAAAAAAATTACCATGGAAAGTATGCAAATGCCAAACCAATGTCTTATCCTATCTCTGAGGTACGGGAAATAAAGTTGTAAGGGGAAGATGGTGAACAAACTACCATACGGGGCAACGGTCGGCGAAATTCAAAACACTGCCGGTTAAAACATTCAAATAGACATGTAGCTTCACAACAGGTTTTTACTAATCTCACAGCAATACAATGGTCCACGAGTGTTTAATATAATTCAAGGAAGTCGAATTGAAGAGTATAAAGCAAATTAAAGGTGCGAGAAAGGAAATTACGCTTACCCAAACCTAAGCACATCCTCCCGCCAGCTCCGCGCAGCTCCAAGTGAGCCTCCATCCCCCCCCCCCCCGCATTCCTACCCCCACTTCCCTCTCGTTCCCGCATTGCTCCCACCCTCCCCCATCGTCTACAGCCCTTCCACGCCATCATAACTTATCCCTTTTTCTTTATTTATATGGAAGTATGTAAGGCAAGTCCATGTATGTGTAAGTGTATATTTCCACCGCTCTATTGACCTCCAGTAAGGTAACGACTCTTCGTATCTTTGCCCTTTTGGAATATACAGTAGGCTTAATAAATAAAGACCGTACATATTTATGAATAACAGGTGTGTGCATATACGTATAAGATTATTTTAATTTGAATCTCAGTCTAATTGAAGTCGGCAGTTTCCTCCATTCCCCATCTCCTCCCTCCTCTTCCTCCCCCCCCTCCACCTCCTCTTCCCTCCCTCCTTCTCCACCCCCACCACTCCCCTTTCCTCCCTCCCTCCCATAGAGGTAGGAGTAGGCCCTCCCTCAACTCTACAACATTCATTTTTTTTTTTTTTAACTTACCCCTTATTGAAGGTGATGTACACTTAGCGTTACTCTTATTGACATTAAACGATTATATTCAACTCAGGATTTAATTAGGTGATTTATTAAGATTAAATCTATCCTTCCACGTTCGAAAATCCACTAAATAAAATCGTACCGAGTTTGCTGTGATAAAACGGAAATTAGGTAACAGGCCTTACTACTATTGCTGTTGTTTCTACTGCTGTCAAAATCACATTCCATCGAACACGAGATCTTCACTTAAACTGATCATCTTTTCCAGCTGGATCACATAACTCGAGGCCTAGAAAGGCAATGCTGACTCAGAATCCTTTTCACAATATTTCTGTGACCAGCATCATGTTTCAAGTGTCTTACAACTCTTAATTCAAGCTGGAATTATTAAAATTATAGGCCAAATTAAAGTTGAGGGTATAATCCCACGGCATGTCTCCCAACATATATGAGATGAAGGTAACAAAGTAAATCATCAGAATAATATACGTAAGCGTCGAAATACTAACCTCTTTTGACATAATTTCCACTCTTGCTACAAAACTTCCATTATGGTTGAGACGCCTTGCAATGAAAAATCAAAGGAAGGCTCTAACCTATTCCAGTTCGAAAAGTACAGGCCAAATAAAACTGACTGGAGGTTACATGAATAAAGGAACCATTTTGTGGAAAATTATGGGCTACCTTAAAGGGGAAATGGTGAAACAAGAACATACTTCAGGAATATATATATATATATATATATATATATATATATATATATATATAATATATATATATATATATATATATAATATATATATATATATATATATATATAATATATATATATATATATTATATATATACATATATTTATTATATATATAAAATATATATATATATATTCCCCTTTAAATATTGTGCAACATCATAAAATATAATCATGGTTACGGAATAGGCAATTTCAAACTAACATTTTCCAGAACTTGCCCGGCTTGAACCCGCAAGACATGTGACGCGGGATGTTCCATCTTTCCCTGCACATCCGCCGTCTTGGGTACATCGAATCTTTCCCCAGATTTCCTGTTTTCCACTGTAAACTTTTCCTCGCAGGCTACGCCCACAATCTTCTTGCGCACTCTGAACGTCACTTTAACCTATAATTTGCACATACAATGACTAGTTTGGCGTAAAACATTGGAGTCAGGCCCACCAATCCTCCCGTACTGGCGGCGAGAGTACTTTCTAGAACTTCCACTCCAGTCCCGTCCCGCACATATCCGTCGCCGCTGATTGGCTGGGTAGGCATCGTCTCGCCTTGAAACCCAACTTTGATTAGTCCTCTCTGCACCACCAGCCAATAAGCAGACTCCATCACTCACAAAAATGGCTTGGCACCCATTATTATTTATGAAACTACCTGGTATCTTCATAATACAATACTCATCTCACGAAATTGAGTCTTATTCAAGCGAGAGTAAAAGCACTATACAAGATTTTTACCCAAATTCCTCGACCAAGACTGGCCTGCAAGGAGTACACAGTGATACACCACAAAGTCTCGGGACCTGTGTAGTTACATTTGGTTTTATAATACAATGATGAATACCTTCTGTAGGGTCCTCACTACTAACGTAATATACGACTTAAGATGTACATTAACAACATAACTACTTTGCCTTAACATGTTTGCGCAATAATCTCGTTTCAATCCAGAGGAAGTTACGTCTCTACCCATGCTGTTGCTAACCACACTCTGCAACTTAGAATATACTCGCTAACTGAATCTTAAATCACGTCTTAACCTAAATCGTTACTGATCGCACTTTGCACCTTGGAATGGTGACTGATCAAATCTTAACAGTCTTAGGCATTTCATAAATGTTCGTCCCCAACCCGATTTTTCTTCCCTTTATTTGCTGGTTCCTTCAGTACGATGACGTCCTTTTCCAGCTAATGGGGTTGGTTAGATACAGCCTTCATTATCCCCTTCGATTCCAAGGTGCTCTCCTGAGTGAAATCGTCTGGTGGTATTAAAGTAACTACCGGTAGGATGAAATTTGAAATAAAACCGTGTCCCTGAGCTGAAGGAGTTAAAATGGCATCGGAGTCCCTTTTAAAAATGAAAGGTCCGAGGCTAAACTATCATTATTTAGTGCTTTAAATCCTTTCGGGATGAGGAGTCTGGAGAGATGAATAAAATCGTCTGGTCGTAAAACGGATAAACTAAAATCCACAATAATATATTCGACTTCTTACCCTACCACATAAACAAATAACACAACACCACTACATAACACATCTACTAAACACATCGTCACAACACTAATATAGAGAGCCAACCACTAACACTTAACAAGGAAACGCCAATATATCACCACATACTTAACACCACCATACATATCCTACGACACAACACCATATAAACTAAATATCCTACCACATAACACCACCACCTACCACCACCACAGACCACAAGAAACGCATACTATCAATTATAACACCATGTAACACCACCACACATCAAACCACTGCCACCACCATGCATAACACCAACACATGGCATCACCACATAAAACCACTAGCAAGTAAACACCATACCTCCACAAACATCAAACCACATACCACCACATATTGCAAACAGCAACCCACATAAAACCACCAATCACCAGACATAAAATACTATCTACAGACCACATACCAGCACACAAACCACACAACACCATCCCATATAACACCATACATAACACCGCCATATTACCACACACCACCACACAACACCATCCCATATAACACCATACATAACACCGCCATATTACCACACACCACCACATACTGCCACCACACACAGCACCACCACAGCAGCATGCATCTATAATACATATCCTACCAAATAACACAACATGGACGGGTAATAATGCGTGGGATCTTTGAGCAACAATTTCTGGCTATTTATATGGAATCAACCAAGACGACCTTATCCCACCTTACTAGACATCCGTTGACTTAAGAACCTCACCCTTTGTGACATGTTTTTCGCCCTGTTTAGTGTCACCCTCCTCATTGGGCAAGACCAGTGGGACTACCGGTACTGTAGCCGATGATCCGACCATGAAACAGGTAGTACTGGGTTACATGGTACCAGTAGCAGTGCAATGTCTGACCTGACTATAATTCATTCACCTTCACTTGGCACAGCGTTTCGTAGTTTTGTAACATATTTCTCGTCGCTCGGTGGGATAATAAGGCAATGCTACAACAGCATCGTTTCCATGGCACGTATTTCTCGCTATCATCATATTCTAATCTCTTGTCACACCTCAGCATTCATGGAGAGATGCCAATTTTGTCTAAAGTGACCATACTGCAGAGGAAAGAGGCAGGGTCCAGATATAATGAGAGAAAAATACGAAAGGTGAACCATCAACAAAACAGTAAAAAGAAAACATAATCAAACTCCCTAGCTGAATCGAGAGAGGCGGCCAACAGTCCTACTGGACCCAGGTTCGAATCTACGCTGGGACAAGTAACAGATTGCCGATGTGAATTTCATAAAGCAGACTTTACTGGCCTGGCAGAAGACCAGGGAAGGGGGTTGGAAGTTGACCAGTTGCCATCGACCCTAGGAGGCACTATTGTAAGTGAACTGTGGCTACAAGTTTAACTTGCCAGTCATCACCCTCAGGAAACTTAGCCACTGTGTCAAAGTCTAAACTGAGACTCACAGTTTCAAATATTAGATTTTTTCTCCCAACACCTTCCAGAACCTGCTGGCACATAGGGTGGCTTTATTACCAGAATTATCACCCAGTCCACAGAATAATACACGTGTCAGCCAACACAAAGACTATGGGGGATTCCTTACGAGGAAGCATGGCTTCAGTTTTTTGCATGTTAAGTATTGTGACGACGAAGAGACAAGCAGAACAGGTCATATTTTCATTGGCTTAAGATATTTTGTATTAGTAAGATCTCTTTCGAAGTGACTTATTTTACTTACTACACTTTCACATCCTGTTGTTGGGAATGAGTGGGAGAAGCAAAGCAAGAAGTTTGTGAGGTACTGCTGGAAACCAGTGTGAGGAAAACACCAGGATGTGCTTGGTAAAGAAGCTGAAATATCGTGAAGAAACTGACAGAACAGAGCTGAAAATGTGCATACTGGCGTGGGAAGAGAGTGCAGAGCAAAGGACTGACCCTCTTCTGTAAAGAGGTAGGTGTGTGGCATTCACAGGGGTAATTCTCTTCTTGGTGCACTGGAAAGGATATGGTAGAATACTTGTTGGTAAAAGTTAGGGAGAGAGCCAAGGAATCGGCTGAAGAGGAACAAAGGGATTCTAGGCGGAGGAAGGGGTATGCAGTCCAGAGATGCTAAGATGTATATCAGGAAAGCATTTAGAGAAGGGAGAAAATTTGTATGCTGCCTTCACGGATCTGCAGCAAGTATATGACACAGCAGACAGACATGGACATATGGAAAGTGCTGAGAGTATACGAAGTAGATGGAAAATTACCGAATGCAGTAAAGAGTTTGTGTAATATGTGGATGGTGCTAAGAACATATAGAGTAGATGGGAAATTGGTGAATGCAGTTAAGAGTATGTGACGAGTCTGGAACCAACCGGGAGCAGACAACACAACCACTGTATTCTATTCCAGCTAACGACAATTTTATTCAGCAGAAAAATAAGAGCTTGAGTGCTGAGACTCACCATTAACAATCTCACTGTAACGTCTTCTCCAGGCAATGCCAAGTAATTTAACTGAATTGTATATCCCTGCGAATGCAAAGGTGTCCTACCGGTATATAAAATTGCTAAGGAATATCTGCTCAGAAGTTTCCTTGTCAATGAAAACACAGATTATTAGACTGTCACTCCACCTTACAATCCCTGGAAGAATAAACAAGTCGACCTTTACTGTTCTCCCTCTCTAGCCTTTAAGTCCTTGGCTAATGATGTAGTGATGCAGTCCAACAGAACAGCATAATTAAAGATCGTTGTCATCATCACATCCCGACTTGTTTTCTCACACTAAGACGGGGTAAGGTTGGATCACACACACACGATTGAGGGAAATTATCAACAGAATATCCAATCAAATTGCGCTAAAAGACTGGAAAATCATAAACAAATTGCTTTACTAATAAAAAGGCATTATACAGAAAATGTACATTCTACAAACACTACACTACAATAAACTAACATAAATAATTACTAAAACATGGTCACTACATCTAAATAACAATACTATAATGAGGTACGAAAAACATTTGTAGTAAAGTACTGATGATGAACTGATACTAAAGTTAAATACAAAACTTCAATTAGTCACATCTGGCCAATAATCTGAATTACAGACCAAATTACTTTTCACACATTTCATATATATTACAATAGAAATATAGTACTAGTATTACTTCTAGCACCAGGTTCATCTAAAAATGATCCCATAGGACTCCAGACTGAATATAAGAAATTAATAATGAAGTACCTAAAATCACATTAAACGTGTTTTTAAGATACTGCACACCAATGACGCCCCTCTTATCACCAGCTGATTTTTTACTCCCTTCATTACAAAGCCGAGTTTCTATTTAAATTCATGCTATCTCCAGACAATTTTATTCAGTTTAATAGAGACCGTTCAAGACAGAGGGATTAGGTATAGCCTTCATTACCAGCCTTATTACAAAGGTCTCTTCTAACCTGCTTAGCCCTCAGTTCTCGTGAGGTTTACCAGTGGTGAGTAAAGTAATCTGGAGGTAAAGAGAATAAAACATGAGTAATTCCTGAGGGCTAAGGGTTAAATTATCTGGCAGTATCATGAATATAATAGAAAAGGCATCATCATGCTGAAAGGGTCATCAGCTTTAGGAAGAACTATGTGCTACTCTTAAAAGGATCTGACGTTGTGGCCCCAGGCTCATCTGAAATCAACATGACTGACAGCAAATTTAACTGCCCCTCTGCATCTCACCATCCTTCTTTCAGGGGATTGGGAGGGAGGTGAGGGACATTTGCACAACCAGGCACCCTGCTGCAATTATAACAGTGCCACCACTTGAAGGCGTACCTCCCCAGCACCAAAAAAGGGTAAATTGAGTTAAATTTGCCTACCTCTCTTATCAATGGACGGGACATCCCTTTCATGCCCGCCAGGCCCCACCCAGTGTAGCACCATGTCCCCCGCCCCTACCCCAACCCATTCCGCCTCCCCTCTTCCACCTCCATCCTCCTCCCGCAACTGCCCACCCCCAACCCCTTGAGGGCAAAGGATCTGTCGTCCCCTCAAGCTGAATCCGGCTCCACTGTGCACCTGGCCACCCTGGAATTCTACCACGACGGGACGGTCATGGGGGAAGTGCACCACACCTGGAGAATGGAACAGAAGATATGTATTACACTGTCCACAACTTTTCTACCACCAGAGATGGGTAAGGTAGGTTAGAAACAGAGATATACTGCGTAAGAATAACAACACACACACACACACACACACACAGAAAGATAAACAATATTAATCATCCTGACATCCTTTTTCCCTCCTAAAGATGGTAAGTGGCAGAATCCAGAAAACAAGAGCGAAAGCATGAAAGAGGAAGAACTATCATCATAATACAAGGGCCCAATCATTCGCACATTTAATTCTAAGGCAGTAAATAAATGAAAATAAATCAAAAAACACATAAAATGCATCATCGTACTTGAAGGGGTTAAAAATGGTTCCAGTAGGAAAGGTGTATGGGCAGGAATTGTGGAGACAGTGTTCAGCGGTATGCATCATTATCACAACCACCACCACCATCCCGACCTCTTTTCCTACCCGCAGACGGGGTATCAGATGTTATGTAATAGGGTCTCTGAAGTTGACAGGTGTGGAGAAATAGGAGGACAGGTGTAGAGTTAGCTGTAAACATGTAGTAGGAAGAAAAAGCATGGACTAAATACTAATAGTTTCTAAAGGTGTGGACAGGTAGGACAGAAAAGGTGTATGCAAGATGCTTTACTAAAAAGCTATGTCTAGTGGCGACAGGTGTGGACGAGTGTAGAGACATGTGTATGTGATACAAATACAAAACTAACAAATCATAATTGGAGGCACATGTTTCTTGTCCCAGCTATGGTAACACCACAGCATATGTGGAAAAATAAGTATAAGGTATATGTATACTAACTATGTGAGCCTCGAGGGATGGATCCACAATACCGTCTGCCAGCCAGTTGAAGGTGCGCCACAGAGCAGTTCTCACTCTCAGCCACATCAAACTCCTCCATCACCAGCTCCACACCACACACCTCCGCACCCAACCTGCGTAATGAGTATAAATCAGTACACAGGCAGCACATACCAATCTACAAACACTGAGGTAAATATCAATGAACGAAGAAAAAAATATTAACTCTTCAGAGGTCAGGGGTTTCTCTCTCCTTTCTAATATAATATGGGACCAAAGTGCATTACTGCACATGCTGCGGCCTATAAATGACTGGATGACTGATGGATGGATTTTCCGTACCTGACAATGTAGTATATGCAGCGGACATTGGTGAAGTAAGGCCCTGGGTATCCTGGACTGCGGAGAATAAATGACTCTGTGTTTATAACCTGCTGGCACGACTCTGAATCATCGAGTCTGGGTCTCTTGGATATCCTTATGTCGATGGACGAATTGCTTGGAGCTGGGGTCACACTTGCAGGGATAGGCGAAGGGAATTCACCAGGGAAGAAGACTGGGGTGACAGATGGCAATGTTGGCAGTGGTGTTGTCAATGAAGGGAAATCAGTGGGCAGGATTGGTGGCTGTGGTGTGGTCAGAGGTGTGACTGGGGCTGGGTAGTGTGAACAAGGGGTTGTATGTATGCCTGTAGGAGGAAGATACTCACTACCAGGAGCAGAACCATACCCAGTCGAAGGCTCTTGGGTGTATGCACTAGAGTAATGGCGGTAACCAGGTCGATATGGTCTTACGAATGGGCTATATCTCCACCAAGGATAATATCTGGGTTTAGTTGGTCTATACACTGGCCTATGGCGATTGTGGTTGTAGTTGTGATTATTGTTGTTGTAGTTGTGGTTATTGTTGTTATGGTTGTTGTTGTGGTTATTATGGTTGTAACTGTGGTGTGGGTAAGATGGATACATGGGCTTGAAGTGACCACAAGTAAGTTGGTTCAGCTCAACGCTAAACCCACGGGCTGTTCCGAATTCATCTGAGTGGAAGAATATGCTGATCTGGTGCTGACTGAAGTGGTACTGACCTGAGGGGTAATGAGACATGGAATTAGTAACATAGGAGGGGATAATGCATTGGCCCCCTTTGTTGATGGACGTCTCCTATATTTGGGAAGGGAGTGGCCATGTTAGAAAAGTGATCTGTTGTTTAAAAGGACGGCTATTCAATCTCTGAATGGGTAAAAGAAAAGTCTGGTACTCTGAATTTCATCATGGCATCCTAAATTTCATCACAATAAAGTTTACTGATTTTTCCACACCGTGTTATCAAGACACCCTTGCTATGACCATTTTTCCTGTCCTGAATGAGACAGTCTAGCTACCATATATTCAATATGAAGTAGGAATTACTGCTAAAATTGTGACATGTTAAGGTATGTGGCATATAGGAGGATTTCTGGCATACAGAAAATGGACTATAAAAAGAATATGACCAGATTTAGATAAACACAGAACGATACCGTAATTCCTGCACAAACTCTATCAGTTCTATTTTCACACGCACAAATGAATAAAAGTTAGAACATATTACCATTTCAATAATACTCACGTGTCTCTCCAGGGACCCTTCGGCCACACAGTCTCTCCTGAGACCCCACTTGAAGGTAGTCTCGTGTACAGCCAGGGCTTGATTCTATGTCCAGGTCCAGTATCTGTAACAGGGGGAAAGGTATGAAAGAGATTTATTAGAGGACAGAGTATTATACCTTCTACCTTGCTGTATATTTAGGTGGTGGGAAAATATGATGATGATAATGTTCCTAATGACAACCAGCATTGTTTGGGTACAACACTCAAAACAAAACAAAAATCCCAGCAATCCAGTGGTAAACCCAAACAACATCATACCTTAACTTGCAACTGGCACACATCATTGGAGCTCTTGGTGACGATAAACCTGCAATCAGCATTATTAGGATACTGTGCAGGGTAGTTGGGTGACTGTATGCTTGCCCTGGGTGCACTGATGAACCCTCCACACCCGCCAGGAATCACTGGGGACTGGCTCTGCTGTACGCGGATCCTATAGCCTCGTCCTCCAATACTCACATTAGCCTCAGAGTGGAAGCGGATGATCATTGAGCTACCCACGAATGGATATGTTCCTGTGTAAGAAAGATAGTAGCAGAAGTAGTAAAAGTAGCAGTAGTAGTAATAGTTGTTGCTAAATCCCCTGATTAATGTGAAACTTGAACCCAGCTGTTGATGAAAGACAGAGTAACAGAGAGGCAATCTGTTCATGACCACCTGGTAATGGATTAAGGCATATGGCTATACAGAGATGATTCCAATACTGCATATTCACTGATACAAAACCTTCATAAGCAACTATATTCTTCTTACTTTAACTTAGCCTTGAACTGCCATCTCTTCACCTTAAATTCTGAGTCGTAACACTAGAATATGATGTTAGTCGAGAAGTGCTTTGGAAACGGTGTAGAATCATAACACTGTCCTTTCGCGCTACTGATCTACTTTATGTGAAATAAGCTGCAAATGGACGAAGATCTAAAGAACCAAAAAATTTAAGCCAGGTTATGGTGAGAGAGCCATAGATAAATATTTCCCAACGCCAGCACAAGACAACTCACGTGTCTGTCCGGAAAGTTGACCACACAGCCGCTGTCCCCCGACCTCCACATAGTCCCCTGAGCACCCTACTGTTGCCGCCAGCTCAAAGTCCACCAGTTCCATCACTAGGCTGGGGGATGAAGAGGTAATGATGAGTCTGTGCAACTGCCATAATGTATTCTAAGTACTCTCCCTTAGATTACAGCTGGGGGATGGGAAGTATTAATGAGTTTGTCTGCTTACATAATCTGCTCTGAAGTACTTTCTCTTAGATTATGGAGGGGCCCAGCAAGGGTCTTTATCGTAGTGTACAGCTACACAACGTAAACTGGACCAGTAATTGAAATACATATACAAGCTGTGATGGACTGTGGGTTGCTGTCTGCTAGTTGTGATGGAAGGGGGGGAACCCAGAGCTTGAACATCAATAGACCTAGCCAAAACAAAATTCTTTTATATGTAAAGTTACAAAACCAGAGGAGGGTTGCTTATTGAGACATTTACAATCTGTTACTGAGATAGGTGTCCACAAGCTGCGATGCGTGGCAGTGCAGACACCAGAGGTGAGAAAAAATGCTTATAAAACTATAGTATCTATGTGTTAGCAGGGGAATATTGTAGAAGAAATAAACTAATATAATACAAACTAATTATTTATAACAAACAGAGTATACATCCCATTCAGCAAAGTATATGGCTCCAAAAATAAATAAAGATAAATAAATAAAAATCTGCATCCCCCCTGATACAGATCCCCATTTATTCTTTAAGTACCTAGTAACATCTGGCGAGGATCGAATGACGGTGGTGGTGCAGTCGGTAGAGGGTGGGTACCGTACTGGATAGCCTGGGGAAGTAACAAAACAGGATATTAGCCTGTATTTACATTGACAAAGGCCTGTATTATTGTCACTTAAGGAAGCTCCCTAACACCTTAAGTGATTTGTTTGCTAATTACACTTTACTGTTCTGTGTTGTATAAATCCTTCAAACATCGACATACTCCGATAAATAACGTACAATAGGATACTAAACAGCCACATCCAATCGTCAAGGAGGAGGTGTTCGGGAGCCTCCTTACCCGACGAGAATATGGGACCAAGTCTATACAGTATAAGAGTCTGATCATATTTATATTTCACTTCAGTTTGCTTATGAAGTGGTAGGAAGCTGGACGAGTGAAGGTGAGAGTACCGTGCAGTGTACAAAAAGAAAATCACACAGACTTTAAGCTTAATCAAAATTCACTTAAATTGCTGTTTAACTGATAATAAAAGTATAAGCAGTCTTTGTGATAGGTGGGGACATCCAACCTCAATGCATTGGCTGTAAGGTAGTATTAGGTGACTCTACACTGAGTGACAAGTAAAATGGTTTCTGGTAACCAAGGACACCATTACTGGGTTGAGTAGTAACCTTATAGCCAAAAAATACTACCTGGAATAAGCAACTGCCAGCCAGGTAAGTAAAGTATACATAAGCAATCTCAAACACATCTGGATAAAGCAACAGGAAGCCAGGTAATTAAAGTGTATATAGTCAATCTCATACACAACTCGATTAAGCAACAGCAAGTCAGGTAATTAAAGTATAAATAATCAATCTCATTCCCAACTTCAGCTTAATACAATCTGGACTAAGCAACACGATGCCAGGTAACTAGTACACATGGTCAATCTCATTCACAACTTCAGCTTAATGTTACCTGACCTAAGCAACAGGAAGCCAGATAATTAAAGTATATATATAATCAATCTCATCCACAACTTTAGCTTAATATTACCTGGACTCAGCAGCAGAAAACCAGGTTGTTGGGTGGTGGTGTCGCACTGGCCTGGGGAAATTGGGGGCAGTACAGGTCCTCCACACCCCTCAGTTATCTGTGTTCCTTCAAGCTGGGAACAGAAGAAAGATTAACGCACTGATGGAGCGACTGACTGATACTGATGGGGAGATACACAAAGACTGACTGACTGATACATTTACTGATACACTGATGGGAGACACATGGATGGGCTGATGAGACACACAAACTGATTGTTTAGACTGACGGACTAATGGAGAGATACACAGACTGAATAACTGATAGTGTATGAATGAGAAAGGGAAAAGGGAGCAAGACTGACTGACTAATGGTGACTCTGACGGAGATGTACACAAAGTGACTGACAAGAATGAGTAAGCATTTTAATACACAAATTCATTCTCTCAACCCTGAAGATGAAACCACTGACAGGGGCAAACGAATTCAAACATATAACACACTATCATAACTCATATTTATGTTTTCAAGATGAACAAGAAATATGGGAAGACACACCACTCTCTCCATGCCCTTCCTGGAAAAAAAAAAAAAACAGTTATGGCTATGATTAATTTCTACGGGAAGAATAAATGATAGGAATAATTTGCTAACCACGAAAAATAAAGTGCTATAGATCTTTCACCTTAACTTGGCCCAGATTTTCATTCTTTTGGAGCTTTTTTCATGTAGCTCAGTGGCAGACAAAGACAATGCTACGGTCCTAAATCCCTGTGGCAGACAAAGACAATGCTACGGTCCTAAATCCCTGTGGCAGACAAAGACAATGCTACGGTCCTAAATCCCTGTGGCAGACAAAGACAATGCTACGGTCCTAAATCCCTGTGGCAGACAAAGACAATGCTACGGTCCTAAATCCCTGTGGCAGACAAAGACAATGCTACGGTCCTAAATCCCTGTGGCAGACAAAGACAATGCTACGGTCCTAAATCCCTGTGGCAAAGACAATGCTACGGTCCTAAATCCCTGTGGCAGACAAAGACAATGCTACGGTCCTAAATCCCTTCTATGGCACTCCTTCGTAACTAGCAGCATGTTCTAGTGTCAGTATTGTTACAACTCAACACTCAAGAAGGGATGGCAATTTTAGCTCTGTGTGTGTGTGTGTGTGTGTGTGTGTGTGTGTGTGTGTGTGTGTGTGTGTGTGTGTGTGTGTGTGTGTGTGTGTGTGTGTGTGTGTGTGTGTGTGTGTGTGTGTGTGTGTGTGTGTGTGTGTGTGTGTGTGTGTGTGTGTGTGTGTGTGTGTGTGTGTGTGTGTGTGTGTGTGTGTGTGTGTGTGTGTGTGTGTGTGTGTGTGTGTGTGTGTGTGTGTGTGTGTGTGTGTGTGTGTGTGTGTGTACAGTAAGTCTTCGAAATCTCCACACCACACCCATCCACACATAACAGAGCTATCAAGTTCAGATCCCTTACCGTGAAGCCGCGGCCATTGATAGAGGCGTCAGAGTGGAAGGCTATGGTTATAATCTGGTCCGGGAAGTCAAAGGTTACTGTGGAGGAGAGAACACAGGGCAACGGATCATTAAGTCATCATTATAAACAGCAAACAACAAATCACCATAAATCATAAGTATTAAATCATCAGTGTAAAAAATCATATTAAATTGTCATCATAAATAGTAAGAAAAATAAAATGCATAAAAATCTATATTGGTATTTACATCATCACCCAGACCTCTTTTCCCACCTCAGGATGGGGTGAGGTTGAATGTGCATTAAATTTATCTGCCAAGTGGAGTCAATCAAACGCCTGTTCAACTAAGGTATAGTATTCTCTCTCTCCATTTCTACCATTCTTTAAAGTCAGTGTTATCTGTAAATCATTATAACTCTCCCTCTACCTCCTCTCAATATCTCCCATTCTGTAAAGTCTGCGTCATCTGTGAATCAATGTAACTCCCACACCCTCTCTCTCTTACCGACGCGATTGGTAAAGGTGCCACAGAAGCGAGTCCCGGCCACATCAATATAATCCGTATTACATTCTCCCGTGGTGGCATCTTGAGAGGGCAGGTCCACGTCTATAAAGTTGACCTGGAGCTAGAAGAGGGAAATGATGGGTTAATATTATGCCCATTGACTGCAAAAGAGTCACTGAGGAAGACAAACACTCTTTCAAAAATCAATTTACACTAGTTGTTTTACATCTACTTCATCTGAATTTTGTTTTCAATTGACGTAGTCCATGGACGAAATATCAACCTAATATAACAAATGGACTAATTGCACATCTTAGTTTTTAAAAGACTATTATAATGATAAAAGCTTTTACACTTGAACGAAATAAGACGCATGCCAGCCCACCCATGACAAAATTAACTACCTGGATGTGAGCCGTACCAAGATGTGATTATACTACCAAACCCATCTACAGTGACCATCTCTACCACAACAGCGTGTAATACCGAGACCTCCTCGTCAGCAGTCTCGGAAGTACATCATATAAATTATATTACTGAATAGGCTCTGTCATAGGTAAGATGGTCAAATCACTGTACTCTTTGCATATTGTACAAGTGTAAAAAAAATACCAAACCAGAATGTGGTGTGGTGGTGGACAAGAGCTTTTAGCTCTTGGTGGCGGGTAGCTCGATGAGAATATCTTTGAGTTACTGACGTAGTATTGGTATGTCTCACTATCTATATACAAGTACCTTAAGCACTCACTGTGTACATAAATGATGGCTATATGGAAACTACGAACAAAGAATCTGTGTATACACTGATGAAATAAAAAAGGAAAGTAAATTCCATTGTTTGCGGTGACAGACCACCTCCAAGAGCTAAGTGGCTGATTACATCACAACCACCATGGAATGATTTTGAAAATAATCATCTACAGTCACTCATACTTTATTATTAATGCATTTAAAGAATAACCTATGGCACGATTATTACTATTATTTAGATATTTTGTTTATGTCTTTTTACTCGATCGTCAGCCAATCCAGTATACTGGTGGGTGAAGAGAGTCCAACAGTCTGACAGGTCTGAGAATTAAACTCCTTCACAAAGAATTATTTATAGTAAAGAAGGTAAGGTTTTGTACTTACCCCACACACATCAAGTGAAGCACGACCCACATTGTAAACACAGTCCTCGGAGTCTGGGTAGTTGCTGGGATAGTTTGGGCTGCTTAGAGTAAAGGTGACACTGTTCAGAAGCTGGTCACAGTCTACTCTCGTACCAGTGCCTGGATTGGGGAAACTGGTACCAGGAAAGGTGCTGGGGAAAGTACCAGGGATTGTTGTACCGGGAATCGTTGTACCAGGTATCGTAGAACCGGGGATCGTAGGGGTGAAAGTGCCTGGTAATGTAGGTAGAGTAGGAGGCAGGCCAGTACCAGTAAACGGATTGAAGTCAGGGTTACCGGGGACGTTCTGGCCTGCACTGGTAACTGTATCCTTCCCTGTTACCAGTCCGGGATCCAGTTCAGTGAAGAAATCTTCCCCAGACACATCCCTGCCCTCCACAACCCCCTTCCCGGCTGGTATGGGTCGTCGACCGATGACAGAAAGGATGTAGTCGATATCTAATTCTGTCTGATTGGAGGGCGAGATGGTGGTGGGTGGAGGGGACGGGGAAGGTGAGGGTGATAGTGGTGGTGATGCTGAGGGTGACACTGTTGGTGATGATGGTGACAGTGGTAGTGATGGTGTTTGGTGACGATGGTTGGGTGGGAAAGTGACGGGTGTGGGTGATCCAATTGGCTGAATGGTGACAGGTGATGGTGATGGTGTTGTGGGTGGTGGAGGCTGTGTGGTAGTGCGCTGAGGTAGTGTGGGGAATGCAAAGGGATCAGCATCATCCACCCGCCCTGGAGGTGACTGGCTGAGAGGGGACTGAACAGGGGGCTCGGCGTCACAGGTGATCTGTTCCCCACGCACTTTGAAGCCAGGTCGCGTTGTTGATTCATCAGTTCGGAAGCGGAGGACTATCTCTTCTCCCTTAAATTCAAAATATCCTGAAAGAAATATTTTGTCAATCAATCAAAATATCCTTAAAAAATCATAAATCCAAATACCCTGGAAAATAAAAAAAAAGAGGCTTAAGGGAATCAAGACTGTTTATGAACCCTTGGAAACTGGTGAATTTTTCAACGGCAAGTAAAATCGTCTGTTTTAGTAATACAGATGAGTCAAAGTTTAAGACAGAGGAATGTGGGTGGTACCTACTTGTATAGCCTGGTGGAATAGTACCACACAAGCGCTGGCCCTGCACCTCCAGGTAGTCAAACATACAGCTGCCATCCTCCACCATAAACCCTTCCACCACCAGCTGCAACCCACACACCTCAGACCTTTTGCGCACCACGGTATAGCGACACTCCAGGTTGTGGGGGTACTGGCGGGGGTGGTTGGGGGAGCGTAGTACAAAGCTCTCATCTTCGATTTTCCTGCAGAGGTTAAAAAATAAATAAAACCATCTGGCGGTGGCATCATCATCATAATCATAACTCTAATTCCCACCAAAGTGTCTGCGTGGTGAGAGTCCAGAAACAGAGGGAGAAAGTAGGCAATAAAACAGCATATCCTGTGACACGGTCCCAATTAACATAATCATTCACACATTCAAAATCATAAATCAACGTCACAAGCAAGACAATCTGCATATATTTTATATTTTTTGGAGGGTGGCGGGATTCACTGCCTTTAACTGTCTAAATTTTTGATGAAGTTGCAGACAGAGGACAAGGTTTAGAAGGAGCTGAGGGATTACTATACAAAGCTAACTTTAACTATACCTAAAACTGCCACCTCTCCACCTTGAATGCTAAGCTGCAACGAGAAACTAACACTAGAATATGGTATTCATCACGAAAAAGTGCTGCCTGTTACATATTATCATGATTGAGGTGATGGGTGGTCCTAGACTGCGAGGCTGGTGACATGTTTTAAATTGTCAGTCCTTTTTATCAGGAGTCTAACTGTCACATGCTACGAAGACAAGAGGTGACACGAAACTAAGAGGCGGGTGACGCAACTTCTTCACCTTTCATAACTTTGGACTTTTCAGGAGCCAATTTACCTGTCACACGGTATGGTTGAGACGAGGGGTCGGCCCAGACTGCGAGGCTGGCGACATGTCTTAACCTGCTGGCCCTGAAGGAGGAACCCAGAAGCACCGTATCCCGGCCCACTCCGGAACCGCACCGTCATGAGGGAGGATGGGAAGGTGAAGGTGGCTGTTGGGAGAAAGGTGTGGCTGAGTTCGGTTCTTTTACAGTCGACTGCCGGAGGAGAAAGCCTTCATGTGGCTGCCTCGATATGAATGGGAGGTGGAACTAACCTGTAACACAAACGTCCCTCAATACCCTCCCTATTCCCCGCGAGAAAGTTGGCACAGCACACAGACAGACAGACAGACAGACAAACACACACACACACACACACACACACACTCTCTCTCTCTCTCCTCACCTGTCTTCCCTCGTTGATATCTGCCGCAGTAGGCGACACCATTGATGACAAGACTATCTCCTGGGCATTCCCTTCCTCCTGCTACGCCCACAGCGCCACCTACGTCCTTAAGAATCTCATTCCGGCCGAGGGAAGGGCGTGTGGCCAGGTCGAGGCGAAGGACAGTGAAGACTACGCCGCAGTTGTCTGGGCTGCGGCGGTAGATTTGATAGCTGCAGGTTGTACTGGAAAAGAAAGAAAGAAAATGTCTGTCTGCCTGTCTATGTACGTAGGTAAGCAGCAAAGCAGGCAGGCTAACTGGATGGTAAGTAAATATGTCGGTAAACAGTTAGGCAAGTAGGTAGGGAGGTTGGCTGGCTGATTAGCAGGAAGACTCGTTATGTACTGTATATATAAATACATGGATGAAGAGACAGATAGATAGGTAGGCGGATAAGCTGATTATGGATGGATGATGAGAGAGAGAGAGAGAGAGAGAGAGAGAAAGAGAGAGAGAGAGAGAGAGAGAGAGAGAGAGAGAGAGAATCAACCAAGTAAAGGGTAAAGGTCACAAATTTCTAACTTACTTTGGTGGATAGTTCTCTGGGTAGCCGGGGGAGTGGATATAAAAGTCCCTGTTGGTGATGAACTGGTCGCAATGCACTCTACCACCTGCCGAAGGAGCCGTTTTTAATTACCTGAAGGAGTCACCTGAATGGAGTGTTACTGTATTCTTTCACTGTAATTTAGCTCAGATTTATGCCCTTTTGCAGTTCATTTTTGCTTGGTTCAGTGGCAGAAATAGCCAATGCTATGGCTCTACATCCTTTCCACAGCACTTATCGTTACCAGCATCTATTGCTACAACTAAGCACTCGTTAAAATGAAAAGAAAATAAATGCATACGGGCAGGACAGACAGACACACATACACACAACATACATAAAATGCTTATCAACTGCATGGGGGTCACCAAGGCAGACAATATGTGCTCCTTCCTACAACATGACCCAAACCAGGTACCCAACTATAATGCTGGGAGAAGAGGAACAAGGGGGAAACAAACCAAGCCCACCAGTCGAATTGGCTTAAAATCTTCCAGTTGCAAAATGGATGCGCTAAACAGTGCATCAACAGCATCTCCATAGGCGTAGGCCAGTAGCGGTGGGGGAGAGGTGAAGTTAGGAAAGTTGGACGAGTTGGTGGGGAAAAGAGGGGCCAAGGGGAATGAAGGAGGGGAGGGAAGGGGGCATGAGAATAGGTCACCTTGAAGGAAATGGAAAGGATGCAGAATTCTGGCAAAATGGAAAATACACTGAGATTATGAAGTGATTAGTGGTAGAGTGGTAGTGTTGGACTGCTGACTGAAGGGACTCTAGATAGATCACAGGCTGGGACAGGGAAGAGATAAAATTGTTTAAACTGACATAAGAACCACCGAAATGCCAACTGAAAGGAAATAGAGTATAGTACAAGGATAATAAAGTGTATATAATATGCACATCATGAAGAAAAAGTTACTATGAAAACTCTAATGCCAACGTGAATGTGACCTTATACCTGGAGGAAGAATGGCCTCCATATAAAAGATCGCCAGGCATATCCATCCCAACTCAGTAACGACCCCTCTCATCCCCCACAACACAACGACCTCTACATACTCTCCTCTCACAACACACCGCCCTCCTTCATACTGTCTCCCACCTTGTTAATTAATTCTCCTATCATCACCAATATCTCTCACGCAGCTTTATTGACAACTGGACCTCCAAACATTACTGTTCCAATTCAGTAACGACCCCTACTTCTACCTCTTCTCATCTCTCTCTCTCTCTCTCTCTCTCCGTTACGTGGCAAATCATCCTTCTTCCCAAGTGAAAGTTCCTTATTGTTGTGTTTATGATGGAATCTAATTATCGGCTCCCCTTTTCTCTCTCATCCTCATTTCCCCTTACGCTATAAAGTTACGCTAAGATTCACAAACAACTAACGGCTAAACCTCTCTCATAATTTACTATCAGGAAACATAAAGGACAAAGGAAGCTATTGTGCTCGTATACATCCATACATATATGTGTGTGTGTGTGTGTGTGTGTTCATTCATCATCTATATTTAACGAATAGGAGGTGTGTTCTTGTCTTCATTCAGGAATCCCTTGCTTAGATTTTATTCAGTATATCACGGCATACTGTTCTCCTCTATGTACGTACGCGAGGACCCCAGGGTAAATAAAATCGTCTGACAGTAACCGGAATTTTTAAAAAACCGAACTGACGTCAGAATAAACAGTTGTGATTTTAACTTACTGACTGCTACGACTTACCTCAACTAAATTGTCAGGTATTAATAGTGCAACACTTCTGCGTCCACAGCTGCGAAAGGTGTGTGTGTGGGTGTGTGTGGGTGTGTAATTCACCGGGTCGGGTCGGTCAGGATCACTTGATGGTCGTGATCGTCAGCTTTTACCCTCCCGGAAGGGAGCTGAAAGCTCATATAGTCCAATCTAAGGGCAAGGCTGTGACCTTCACACACGCACACACCCGTCCCCTTGCTCCAGGGGGACAGTAACCACCCACTTCGTCAGTGAAACTTTTCGCAACCTGAGCGAGGCGCGAACTCCCGTCCACCAGTTGGCAAGCGGGAATGTTACCGCTGCACTAGCGAGCGGTGTGTGTGTGTGTGTGTGTGTGTGTGTGTGTGTGTGTGTGTGTGTGTGTGTGTGTGTGTGGGTGTGTGTGTGTGTAGAAAACGTCATTTCTATCCAAAGTCAGATTTTCTGAAATTATTTGATAAGAGTTTCGTTCTCCTTTATTCTCTTCCTGTCTTAAATTCTTTCCTCTATCTGTTTCATATTGAGCATGCTTCTTCGCCTGTTTCTCTTCTATTCCTCAGTGCAACACATCTGCGTCCACAGCTGCGAAAGGTGTGTGTGTGGGTGGGTGTGCGTGTGTGTGTGTGGGTTGGTGTGGGTGTGTGTGTGTGTAGAAAACGTCGTCATTTCTATCCAAAGAGTCAGATTTTCTGAAATTATTTGATAAGAGTTTCGTTCTCCTTTCTTCTCTTCCTGTCTTAAATTCTTTCCTTTATCTGTTTCATATTGAGCATGCTTCTTCGCCTGTTTCTCTTCTATTCCTCCTGCTCCTCTCTTTCTCGCTTATCTTCGTACTTTTTTATTTTTTAAATCCTGTTTTCATTTATTCTTCCCCCTCTTCTTTGTCTCCTTCCCTCCTCCTTGTCTCCTACGTACTAATTATATTTTTTTTCTCCCCCCCCTCCCTTCCCTCTCCTCCTCCCTCTACCTCTTGCTCCCTAGACCTCTGCTTTCCCCTCCCCCTCCCTTCGTCATGGTATCTGACCAGGGACAAGGAATATACTAAAAAAACAACCGGATCATATCCTGTTGTGGGAGACAGTCGGGGGAAGAAAATGTGTCGTTACTCTCACTGTTATTGTTCTCATTCTGCAACAAAGGATGAATTTTGTGGACGACTGTGCTGATATTCACATTTCATCAACACTAGAGGTTTGAACTTTCTGAAATACAGTGGTTTGTTCTATTTCAACTTAAACCTTCTGAATTATTATTCTGTCTGTACTATTTCATCACTACAATCATCCTAACCCTGTTCCAGTGAGACCATGCAAAGTCCAATGCAGGACTGGATTTTCTCCTAGAAACGAGTTATAGCCAGAAATAACTGCAATATCTCACACACAGACAGTGCTTATTACCTACCCACCCACACACAATGCGCAGGATGGACATCTACATATACATTATCTATTTACACATATTGCTCAACACCTGTACAAACATACACTTGCAGAATAAACAATGCCTCTCCAAACTCCGCAATATCTTAAACACACACACAATGCACAGTAAAACACACAGCTCTCTCTCTCTCTCTCTCCTCTTCCCATCCTATCATCTCCACTTACGAATCTCACTCTCTCCCTTATATCATCTACACTAACAAATCTCACTCTCTCCACTCACCTGCACCAGATCGTCCTCTTAAGGTCATAGCCGTTTCTATAGCTAGGTCTTTTAGTGAGGGTCCTCGATCTTCCTCATCCTGCTCTCTCCTTCCTTCACGACGTCGACGAGAGATTTTATGTGCCCCTTCGCTGTCTAATATGGCTGTCTGTCCATCTTCTACCTCCCCCTTGCTGTCTTGTTCTGTCTCCGGTGACGTTAGTTCCATATTTACTGTTTCTAAGTCTGCTGCATTCTTCCAACCTAATGTTTCTTCTTTCTCTCCTCCAATGCTGTCTACTGTGGCTATCTGTCCCTCATTTGTCTCCATCTTGTCTATTTCTGACTCCAGTGGCGTCAACCTCGTATTTAAGGTCTCTAGGTTTGTTGCATTATTCCATGTTACTTCTTCTCTTCTACTCACATCCTCTTCTTGAACTCCTGCGCTGTCTAACATGGCCGTCTGTTCCTCGTCCATTTCTCTTTTGTTGTCCAATTCTGCTACCAATGAAAATGGTTTTACATCACGTTTCTTTAATCTTGCCAAATGTTTCCAATCTAGGATCTCTTCTCCCTTTTCATATACAATCTCATTACTTGCTTGGAGTATTTCATCACTAGAATATAATGCTCCATCAGCAGAGAAAAAGACCCCTTCTTCGCCGTCAGCTGTGCCTATGTGCTCAGATAGCGCGTTCTTGAGAAGCCGGAGGTCCTTAGTGACAGGATTTGTCTGTTGTAAATATTCCTCATTCGCAAGCACGAGATCTGTTAACACCAACAACTTTATAATGATCAGTAAACTCGTCGCCATTCTAAAAGTCCTTGTCATCATAAGTTCACAAGTCTTATCAACATTACAATAACCTATTTCTAACGTACGTCACTTTATTTAGGCGTCTGAACGTTGAGGGTGTTCCGAAAATCAGCTCCCGGTCTCAAAATATGCAGTAGCTTGAAGTCCCAAAGCCGAGACGAATCAAAATCGATTCTATTTATACCCCAAGATGACAGGCTAAACAGTTCGTAAATCCTGCGCACGTCACTTTTCTCCAGATATTTCAACGTCGTGGATATTCCAAAACTCTGCTCTTGGACAAAAATGGCGTCAATTTTTTCAGACGTAAAATCCAAGGCAAATGACGAACCAAGTTGTACTAAATGTTTCTTCTTTACGACGAGAGTACGTCACATTTCTCCTGATACTTCGACGTCGTGGTTATTTCAAAACGAATAAAAATACACATTATAGAGATGCAAAGAAGAGACGCACGAAGGACCTAGTCAGCTGTTGCACCCGGAGACGGCAGGACGAATAGTGAGTCAACGTATGCGACACCTCCACTAAACACTTTGTAGGGTGGAGCCGACTTGGGGCAATTATATACACTCCTTCACTCTCCCCCACACCCCCTTCTTCCTTCTAGCACTATCGCCTCCACATCCTCCTACACACCCACCCACCCTTACCCACACCCTCAATCCCACAACCTTCCTTCACTCTCACCTACCCACCCTCACATCCTTATCTACAAACTTAATCCCGCCCTCCCAAACACTCCTTCACTCTCACCCTTACACCCACATCTTCAGTCTCACACCCTAATACCCACATTCATACCCTCAATCACAACTCTGCTGTTAATCGCCCACCCTCACGCTCTTCCCACCCCTAATACCTTCATCAATACATGCACACTCTCATTCATCCACACAACCTAAACCCCTATCCAAACCTCACCCACATGCTCAAATTCTCCCCACCACCTCGTTCTCCTACTCACCCACTCCCTACACACTCACAATCCCTCCTTCACCCACCCTAACACGCTTTCTTTCACATATATAGGTATAATTCACAATAAATGACGTGAAGACTAGAATGCTCGTAACAATTCTGTGTTTGTAGAATAAGTTTATTTTGGACGTTTTGAGAAAAACTGCCTTCTAAATGTCTATGGTGTATCCTTACTCCACAGGCAATAGGTTTTTACTAGCAACTCACTCTTAACTCCTTCCATTCTCACCCACCTACACCTTCCCTCACACACACACAACCTCCATTCCAACCTATCCACATCTACCGTCTCACTCACTCACTCCCACACACAAAGCCTCCATTATAACCCATCCACACCTACAGTCTCTCTCTCTCTCTCTCTCACACACACACACAAAACCTCCATTCTAACCCATCCACATGTACCGTCTCACACATACACACACCTCCATTCACCCACCCACACACCTGCCCCTACCACCCCCACCCCCTACAAGGTAAATACCGGTACTTCGGGGACTCACTTCCTTCCTCTTAACACTGTTCATTTCTACATACGATATTCCCTCAGCCTCTTCACTACGAGAACTCTCTCCTACTCCAACCAAATTCACGGACCGATCAGACTGTTGGGCACAGTTTGTTTTAGATTCTTTTTCATCCAGGAATATAACAGGGAACCTGGATGTAAAACTGTGTGGATCATGTTCTATAGGATGAATGGAATTTAGCTATAATCAGATCATCTTCCTGCTTCTTCTCTTCCTCCTTAAAATTCGGATTTCGAATTGTATGCCTTATCTTCTTCTCCTTCTCCTCCTCCTTATATTTCGGATTGTATAGCAAAATCCTTCTCACTTTTTATCGTCTATTTACCTAGGTTATCGTAATCACAACACCAACACCCACCGTCCTTACTTTCCTTCCCCTTCCTCCTCACTCAACACTTTCTCCAGGACCCATTTAAGTCTATTTCCTTCCTCACCTCCACCCCCCCTTCCTGTTTTCCCTTCCCTCTCCCTCCTCTTCTCCCACTCAACCTTTCTCATCCCTCAGTCCCTCTTCCCCCCCATCAATCCTCCAAATTCTCCCCACTCTTCTTGGTTTCACTTCTCTCCCTCTCCTACTCAACTCTTCTGCCCTCTTCCTTCCTCACTCCCTCTTCCCCCTGCCCCTCCCCCATCCTCTAGGTCTCCCCTCTCCTTCCTCTTCCTTCTCTCTCTGCTGATAAATGAGATAGGTGTAGCTAATTATATGTATACAAAGGTGACGCCCACTCGATCACCTCTCTTTTAACTGGACTTATTCATAGGTTCATCGCTCGCACTACACAATACCGTTCACAAGCCACACCTGAAAATTTGCCCCTTCAATTCGGTGATGTATCTGATCATCATCTTTTTGCTACCACAAGACGATTTTCCTCCCTTACGACATATCTTCAGTGGTGAGGATGTCTGAAAGCACTACCAAACCCCTCCAGTATTCTATTCCAGCTAACGCCAAGACGATTTTATTCAGCTGAGAGTAAGTCATAGGGACCTGAGAGTTAACACTTCCACTCTTAACCCTTTCACGGTCGTGCCATATCAAGCATTACGTTCCAGCTAACTCCACACACTTTTACTTAGGTGAGTGAATGACAAAAACCCAAGAGTAAAGAAGATAAAACTTCATCCAACAGCATATCAAAGTGTACAACATCCAATAAATCGCTAAACGAAAGGTGCTACGAAGACATATGCCACCGTGAATGCGTTTTTATGCAACACAGAGATGCACAATCGTTCCGAAATTCCTGGCACTGAGACTTGTAACAACCTGAATTTAGAAAGGGACTTACTATATACATAATACGTGTCTGACTACAATTACATGTTAAGCCAGGCCACTTAATTATAGTCTTTTTACTCTCACCTGGCCTAAAACTGTCATGTCTCCAATTTCAATGCAAAGTCGTAACAATTAACATTAGAATCTGGTGCTAATCATGAAGGAGTGCTACGGAAAGGATGAACAGTCCCTGAGCTACGTGAATAAGCTGCAAAAGGACGAAAACCTGGGAGTCTGAGTATTACAAATAAAGTGTTAGAGATGAACGCATTCACGATAGGACACCGATATTCCTGGTTATATAAATATCCCTTACTTTCCTCCCTATCCTCCGAAAGGAAGATGGTGGATTGCAGGAAACGGGAAACTTTAACCTACAGTCCACCGGCTCATGTCCACCTGAATCTGGTAATAACAGCTACTCCGTTCATTTTAACTAGGGGTAAAAATTGTCATTTCTCCGTCATAAATGTTAAGCTGAGGGAGGAAATTAACACTACGGTATGGTGCTAATCATGAAGAACTGGAATAGAGAGAATGCTGAGCCAAAGTATTGTCTTATTCGGCCATTACGCAACGCAAATTATGATGCAAAGGGACGAAACTCTGGACCAAGATAAGGTGAACAAACTGGATGTACCGTAATTAACAGAACTCATACCCGCTGTCATATCCTACTCTGTGTTCCACCTACTGCGGTACAACTTGTCAATTCATCTGTACTAGTGTCTGGGGATGTTTAATATGATAATGACGGTGTGGAGGTCTGGGGGTATTGTTGTGTGTGTGTGTGTGTCACTGGAATGTCCCAGCTTCCCTGAGTCATCAGCAGCATCAACATCCTAGCAAAATTCCCCCATGTTAGCCCCTTCTCAAGTTTTAAAAGCCTCCTGAATTGAAAACGATTTATTTATCTGGAGATTCCATTAATAAATGATATAAGACGTCATAAGATTGAACTGAGTCACATTTTTTTTCTCTCTCTCTCCATATAGCACTCACATACGATCTCATTATGTCTGACGCCGTAATGCCGTTAGGTATACGGCAGTGACATAAGCATACTTTGTTGCTGTCTGTAGAAGGCTTGGAATATTAATCTTTCAGCACGCCCTTATAATTCTACCTATAATACCTATCATCACTGGTGTACTATCCCCTCTGCATCACCGCCTACAACATTCCTTACGCATCTCATCAACTCATCTGAGCCCAAACTACCCTTTTTCTCATACCCCTAACATGGGATTTACATTAAAAGCAATCACATCGCCAACGCTGCACATCAGATAACATCCATCTCCACAGGGTGTACTCTCGCAATCTCTCACATAATTCACCTCCTTCCCAGTCCACTCCATCATCCACTCTTCCCTGACCACTCAACCCATTTTTTGCTCCCTCATTGAACAATTGAATTCTTGGTAACCACTGAACTAAACGAGCTGTAACTTGCTCGCCTACGTCATGACTGTGTTTTTTGGTGACCATATTGGATGTATATATATTTATCTACATTTTTTAACATACATATTGCGTCTCGATAACCACTAACTGACAGGGATGATGAGTGATATAAGCCGTCACAGGGATGGCTTTAATCATTCTGTAATATATTTTAATCGGTGTGATAGACTTGGAGGAAGCTGAGAGACCTCAACTGTCATAATAACCTGAAAAAAAAAAAAAAAAAAAAACTTGAAAGGGCCTAAACGTTCTGTAGCTAATATGTGAACTGATTAGCCTGAGTATGAAAGGAGCTAGAACTGGACTGAATTTAAGTTGACAAATATATGTGTATGAAATGGAAGTTCTTGAATGCCTAACTGGCCGAAATGGAATTGCTTCTAATTATACTTAAAAATATAGTGGGTAAAATGGACCTGGAGTTACTAGCTGGGTGTGTACGACCCTGTGACCTGACTGGCTGTCGAAATGGATATGAAGTGGATAGGTGATTAATGGATAAATGGATAACTGATGAAAAGATGAAACAGTGGCAACTTTGGATGAAGAAATAATGGGATGATGGATGGATGAATGAACGACAGCTGGGAGGATGAATTAAATGGCATTGTAGCTGGACCGATGGTTGGCTGATGGATGACTGAATGGCACTGTAGAGGGACAGATGGTTGGTTGATGGATGACTGGACAGATAGTTCTCAATCGACTCGAATTAGTTGGCAATGATCACTGAACTAATCTGCTGAAACTTTAATCATGCAGCAAAATGACGTTCTACGTGGCAGACGGTTTTGCCTGGTAATGATAATGCATGAAAGACGCGAGTACACAGTTAACGAAAGGGCTTGTTTTTATCATTATCTTATTGATACAGATATACGGACATCACAGACATTACCGTACATGTTAGGTGATTATTAACAGAGACTTCCTCCGTAACTGAGTGAGAGAGAGAGAGAGAGAGGGGGGGGGGGATGTCCGCGTTTTCGTCTGATAGCAAAACCTAGTTAGAGTTTTCTGATCCTGACAATTCTTTCTACGTACCACTACCCACCTTCCCCCACTTCCACTCCTCTACCCTCCACTATTCTTAACCCTTCCCTCTCTCCTCTACCCCTTATTCACTATCACTCCCCCATCCCACCACTGCTTTCCCCTACCTCTCCTCCTTCACTCATCATCTCTCCCCTTCACCTCTCTATCCAGGAACACTCCCTTTCCCTTCCATTCTCCCCTCTCCCTCCAGCAATATTCCTTCCACTTTTCTTTGCATTCTAGCCTCCTCCTCTTCTCCCTCTGCCTTCCCTATCCCCTCCCCTACTCCCTCTGCCTTCCCTACCCCCTTCCATTCTCCCTCTCCCTTCCCTATCACCTTCCATTCTCCCTCTACTTTCCCTACCACCTCCCCTTCTCCCTCTACATTCCCTTTTCTTCTCTCACTTCCATTCTCCCTCTCCTTTCCCTACCACCTCCCCTTCTCCCTCTACATTCCCTTTTCTTCTCTCACTTCCCTTCTCCCTCTCCTTTCCCTACCACCTCACCTTCTCCCTCTACATTCCCTGCTACCTCCCATTCCTTATCTCATTTCCCTACCTTTCTTTTTTCCTCTCCCTTCACTACCAAGTGTTGTCAGAGAGAGGGCTGATTTGATTCGACACCAAGCATAGTCATTCCTACCTCAAAACCATGACTCGATTTCATGCATCCACGACTTAGTTTTCACGGTGTGAGTAGCCCAGTTCCGTTAGATGAAAACAGACTATAATGATGATGAAAAAATTAAAATGATGATAATGCACTATTTCCTTCACTGTAAAGTCTCCTACGATCCGAATAAAGTCCTCTGGCGGTAACGAAATATATTTTAAATGCTCTTAAAATCACCGTAATAAAATTAACAACAACAACAACAATAATACTAATAACAGAAGTAGCGATAGTAGAGGTAGTTGTAGTACTAACAATCAAGCCTTCATGATATAAAGTTAAAGACGACTCCGGCAATGTACATAACGACAATGACGGTGATAAATAAACTATAACACCAGCCCAGTATTACAACAAAAAGATAAACCAGTACTGAAAATGACGACAATCATAAAAATAATGATACGTCAAATTTACCTCACGTCTAGCCTCCTCAATCTACACACACACACTCCCCTACCGCTTGCACTATACTATCACTGTCCTTGGCCCTCTATTACTATGTTAATTCAATTCATGTATGTAAGGTCACATTCCCATTCTTAGTTTGTTCCACCCTCTTATATTCATTCTTTCTCGCTTCCCTCTCTCTCCTTCCCCTCCTTCCATCCCTTCCTTCTGTTTGCTATTGCCTCTTCCTCCTCCTACATCATCTTTCTTCTCCGTCTCCCCCTTGCTCCTCTACTCTACTCTCCAATTCCTACTTCTTTCCATGCCTTCCTTACACCTCTCCTCCCCTCCCTCTTAATCCCTTTCTCACCGCTCTCCCTAAAACTTATTCCTGTTTTTCCCACCTCACCGCCTCCCCTCCTCATTCCCAATCTCCTTCTCTGCCCATTCCGCTATATCTCCCCTTCTCTCTCCTCCTCCCTCTTAACCTAACTCCTCCCCACCCCCGTCTCCTTATCCCTCTCTCTCCCCCGTCCTTACCTGACGTACAGTACTCCCCATCTACCATCACCCTCCCTCTACCTCTCTCCTACTTCTTAGTATCTCCTCTCCCTTCCTCTCCTTTGGCCTCCCCTCCCTCTCTCTTCCACATAACCCCTGTCTTCTCCCTACCTCTATCCCCCCTCCTCCTCTCCTCTCCCCACATCCCGGCCTCCAATTAGTGCAATAATGGGGGGCCAAATATAATTACCAGCCCCGTTGTTCTGGAGGCGGTGTCAATGAAACACATAATTGCCACACCGCTAGTCCAACCTCATCACCCTCTCCTCGCTACAACACTGTGCATCCTTATCTCTCAATTTATCCATCAATCCATCTATCTAATCTCAAAATTCATCTACAATATCCATGACAAAAAGGCTTCGAAGCTCCCTCCATCATCATTCCTCTCCACTCTCCTGACAACCATCTCTCTTTTAGTCTCTGGGATTACGCGGCTGCAGTACAAGTGCTGGGCGATGGAATCACCACATCGTTAAATTTATTAATCGAAAAGCGTAAGGTTCTCTCTTCCACCCTTCAGCTGCCTTTTACGATACACATTTTTTTTTTTTTTTTTCAATACCAAGAGACAACCTTAACACACACACACACAGATGGGATTTTAGTATTGTGAGGGGGATTTATCATTTTCCCACAATTTAAATCATCTGAACTACGTCACCCTACCCTCCGGCTCTCTACTTGTCTTTCGGGATAATACTAAACATAACACTCATTTTTAACATATTCCATTCCCACATAATACAGTATATTCTTATGTAATGGCAGTTGTATCTACCTATCTTGATATCTACTTGCCCACTTGTATCTATTTACCCAGCCTTTCTCTTTCTCTGATATCTACAGCCCCCCCAAACCTTATCATGGGGAAAGCTGACGATATCTACGGTGCGGTAACACGTCCGTCACACCGTAACGCGCAACACAAACAAGTGGAATTACGGCGATGATAGGAAAAAAAAAAAAAAAAAAAAAAAAAATATCGTTTTACCCATTTTGAGATGTACGACAAGCTATATTAATAAA
>NC_136964.1:8719095-8786595 GCF_032717465.1 Coenobita brevimanus
TTATTTCCTCTAACCCAAATTGTTTCCTTTAACGTCTAATTATTGCCTCTCGCGTCAAATTATTTCCTCTAACGCCAAATAATTTCCTTTAACTAATGCCATATTCCTCTAACCCAAACTGTTTAACGCCAAATTCTTTCCTCTTGACAACAAATTATTTTCTTTAACTTACGCCTTATTTCCTCTAACGCCAAATTGTCCCTCCACCGCCAAATAATTTCCTCCAATGCCAAAATGTTTCCTCTAACTAACGCCTTATTTCCTCTAATCACAAATTATTTCCTTTAACTAAAGCGACATTATTTCCTCTAACACCAAATAATTTCCTTTAACTAATGTCAAATACCTCTAACCCAAACTGTTTCCTTTAACGCCAAATTCTTTCCTCTTGACACCAAATTATTTTCTTTAACTTACGCCTTATTTCCTCTAACTCCAAATGATTCCCTCTAACGCCAAATTGTCCCTCCACCGCCAAATAATTTCCTCCAATGCCAAAATGTTTCCTCTAACTAACACCTTATTTCCTCTAATCACAAATTATTTCCTTTAACTAAAGCGACATTATTTCCTCTAACACCAAATAATTTCCTTTAAGGTCATACAATTTCCTTTAACGTCAAATAATTTCCTTTAATGCCAAATAATTTTCTTCAGCTAAGGCCAAATTATTTCCTCAAACCAATGCCACATTATTCCCACTAACTAACACCAGATTATTTCCTCTAAGTAATTTCCTAAGGCTAAATTATTTCCTTTAACTAACGCCAAATAATTTCCTCTGAGGCCAGATTATTTCCTTTAAACGCCATTTCTTAAATTTCATTTAACGCCAACTAATTTCCATTAACTCAGACAAACCCAGCCCAGCCAGTGTGTTAAATCAAGATTTCTTCATTACATCTCTCAAACCTTTACAGTGATTAGCATTCCCCCAAGACGTGGTCCAACTGCTCGCTTGGGGTATTTTCTTGTCTCTCCAATGACCTTGACCTTTGACCTACAGTATAACCTTCACATTTGAACGTGAACGAGACCTGATCAATACCTACAAACCTACAGTATTTAAAACAATCTCGGTCAAGGCTTCAACCATTCACTACGCTTATGTAATTTTGGGTTCACTATTCCCAGACGATTTTATGCAGCCTAAGTTAGATAGAGCTTTCAATTCAGCCATTCACTAAAGTACTTCCCAGCTCGAATAAAATCCTCAGGCTGAAGGGGCTGACCACTTCAAATCCACGACAGTAGGTATATCCCCATAAATTCTTATAAACAGAAAGCTCCAGTTAACCACATGCTTGGGGTATATAGTTTCTTTTTGCTCCAGCGACCTTGACTTTTATCCCATGACCTTTATATATTCGAACACGATCAAAACACATCTCACAATTATCAGCCTACAATAAAATAAGCTTTCTTGACCATGGCTGTCAAATTATGCAACTAATGGCTGTATGCTTAAACCTCAGATCTCAAAGTGGAATGTACACTCCCAATTTTTTAAACATAATGTCTGAAGTACCTCACGAAGATGGAACATTTTTGGTCTCCTCATATGGTTGCTGACTGTGTTCTGTAGTATGGCATGCAGGCTGACCCTACGTACTAACCACAGGCGTTACAGATAATGACCCTCAGCGTTTGCACTCCACACTGCACTATTTAAACGAACAGACCGACAGAAAGGCGTGACATTCTAGCAGACACAAAGGATTAAAACATATATAACCTCCTCCACCTTCAGTCGTACAGGTACTTAACTATGGGAAGTATTTTCTGGGCTTATGACGATTGCTACAGGACCTTTTTCTCACCAATACATTTCTACTTTAGTGCGTCCTCTCCAGCACCAATAAAAATAGTTATATGCCGTACCTTAATAAATAATATAGTATAATAAGTATGGTAAATAACGAAGAAGTGTTAGGGAGCCTCCTCAACCCACGAGAATAACCGTCTTGTCCAAATCTTGCGAAGCTCACCTCTCAGATTTACTGGTAAACTGACAGCGTATTTTGAATTCAGGTAACATGTGATATTCCGTATGAATATAAAATATGTTATAATGCAGTGTCAAAACATATTTACTGCCAGGAAAAGACCCTCTCCCCCACCTCTCTGACACACACACACACACACACACACACCGAACCCCCTTATTGGCACATTTAAAACAAGGTACTTATTCACATACAAAACAACTAATCTACTTACCCACAGATTCGACAACCTCAAATCACAACATTCGAAACAACACACTTGCTTCTTCCCCACCCTAGCCAGTCCACCTTCACATCCCACACTCACTCCACACTATCTACACCTGTTAAAATCCCACACTCCCCTCACACTATCTACACCTGTTATAATCCCACACTTGTCCTCTCTCCCACATAACCTCCTCCCCCATTCATCAGCAATTCAGTGTCAATATCTATTCCCTTTCCTACCCCTCAACCCCCACAAACATCATCATCATCAGCATCTACACCTTTCACACTCCACGCCTCTTTCTTCTCCCTCATATTCCCCCCTCTACTCCAACAATCATCATCATTAATGTTATTCACGTATAGTCCCTTCCTATCCTACACTCCTCACACCAATGATCATCATCATCATCTAGGTAAATTGCTTACCCATTCTCTCTCCCTCATAATAAATAATTCTCCACCACTTTCAACTACCACCATCCTTATCCACACCACATGAAGGGCCCACTTGTCAATATTATCACCTTTCCCTATCCTGCACCAACTGAAATCCCACAACTGTTATCATCATCATACTCCAACCAAACTTGTTCAAATACCACAGCTAACATCATTACCACGAGTGTCATAATTTCCCCTTCACATCTGTTCAAAGCCCACGAGCGTCTCACCACCACCATCATCATTCACAACCGTCGAAACCCCACATTCTTCCTCACTACCTCCTACACCCACCATATATTCTACACGTTCAAATTCTCCCTCTCTCTTTCAGCAACTGTAATTCTTCACCTTAATCTGGCCTAGATATTCTTTCTTTTGCAGCTCAGTTCACGTAAGTCGGTGACAGAAAAGACAATATTAATTCAAGATGGAGAGAGGACAATTTTAGGCCAAGTTAGAAAATAACGGGTATAGTCACATACTGAAACTGCATCTCTCTCTCTCTCTCTCTCCCTCTCATCACAGGGCCACTACACCTGCCTGGCCAAATTCATGGACCTTGGACCAATAGCTGATGTGGTGATGGACATAAACGGGGGCAGTGCTTACTTCGAGGCAACCCTGGACAGAACCACCTGTCACTTCCATGCCGATAAGCTCGAAGTTACACATATTGGGTAGGTGATATCACAGATGTTATATAAGGCGTCTATGTCTGATGTTGTGTGCGTGTGTGTGGGGGGTGGGGGTGGACGTGGGGTACCTCCAGTTTATTCTTCCAGACAAAACAGAAAAGTTATTGACAACAATCGCACATTTTACATAACCTTCAATGTGATGTATTTAGAACTGCTGTCAACTACAGTGCAATTTTCCATATCAGTATCTTAACTATCAAGATCAGACTCCTGACTACATTCGCAAGACTTAACAATGTTTTTGACGATTCAAAATAGTGTACTGTGCTGAGATCTACTGACAAGAACTGAAATTTTTTCCACTTACAGGTTTTTAATGAACAAAGGACACTATAATCTTTTCTTACATTATCTTTTCCTTCCTTTGATCATCTTCAGCTAAAAAATAAAAATAATAATCTCGTTAGGTCCTGACATAGTAGTATCGAGACTGTCCAGACGAAGAAATTCGAGTTTTCTCCAAGTAGTCGCATCTCTGTGGATGATATTTTAATTTGTTTTTCCTTCCTCTGTTCACCTGCTAAAAAAAGATCTCCTTAGGTCCTTACACAGAATCGAGACTGTATACATGAGGGACTTCGCACTACTGACCAGAACTGTGTATTTGCTCTTGGCGATCACATCTCTGTGGACGATATTTATTTGCTTTTCCTTCCTCTGTTCATCTTCTGCTACAAAAGATAACAGGGACTTCGCATTACTGATCACAACTGTGCATTTTCTCTTGGCAGTCACATCTCCGTGGATATCTCCGGGCTAGGAGTCCTCGATTGGATTTTCGAGATCGTGGTTAACCTTGTCGTTGCCGTCGTCAAAGGTTTCATTGAGGACACGGTCTCAACCATCATCTACGACTTCACCAACCAGGTCCTCAGCAATATGGATCTGGGAGCCCTTGGACCGATTGTTGGCTGTGTTAATGAGGGCCCTGTGGTCAAACAACCTAGAGCTGCCTAAGGAACTGAGCTTGCATAAATCTGGCTCTTGTTTTCCGATCAGGCTGTTAGATGTGGAAGTTTTAAATAATGTTGCCTAAATCAGTTGTACTCTGACCAGGCTGTTGGTATCTTAGACTGGGGATATTACACTGATTTCTGGCTATTATACAGTGTGAATTACCAAATTAGTCTGTTTTAAGAATTTTCTGCAATCAAATTAGGCTGTTTTAAGAATTTGTTGCAATCAAGTTAGGGCTGTTTTAAGAATCTGTTGCAGTCAAATTAGGCTCTGTTTGGAATGTTACTCAAATTCTGTTATTTTTTACTATTTTATTCAGATTACTAATGAATTATATATAATAAAAACTGTTGTAGCTCTTTTGTATTGAAATAAGGCTGCCATACCCATTTATGGTTGACATGGTGAGGGTGGTATGTTCAACTGAGGATATTTCATGTATTATACTAAGGCTAAGAAATGAAGCTGGTATAGGTCATGTATGAAAAAATTTAGCTTCGCAATTCCCTTATATAACTTTTTAAAATAATATATATATATATGCCGAGTTCAGCATATGTCAACGTAAGAGAAATAATAGAATTTCAGCCCCAGCCTGTGTTTTCCGCCCAATCCACTTATCGCTTTAGTTAGCCATTATCAAGTTATCATTCTTTTTTTGATTACTTAGGAAAATAAATAAATAAATGTATATCATCAAGTTTCATAACAGACAGAGAGAGAGAGAGAGAGAGAGAGAGAGAGAGAGAGAAATTAGTCTTCCTGACAACACTGATTACAGAATATAAAAAAATCCCCCCCCCCCAAAAAAAAAAAAAAAAAAAAAATCTCTCTGAAATATTGAGAACTAATCACCTGTGCATGATACGTCTGAACCTAAACCCCTTCACTACGAGGTCTCCCTATGCTGACTAAACCCACTAACGATAGCCATCCACCCATCCCTTCAACCATCCATCCATCATCCAAACCAGTACTCCATTACCCCATTAGAGCATAGAGGCCAGGGTCATAGATATCCGTCCCTGTACTATTTTCATACTTCTTTCTTATCCAGAAAAGTCTATGTTAGATCTGTTTTTTCAGTATCAGGTTAGGTTAGTTTGTTAATCAGGCAGCTTGGATTAAGTTAGAAAAGAAAATCATCCCACGAGAATCAAACTTATGTACTGGTAGTGCAAAAAATGGTAAAGAGAACGGAAATCTGCGCCCGAGGCTAGGGTACTCTGTGGTCTGATATATAAGACGGCAGTGACCTGTTTCCCTTTCCTTAGCGGCATTAAGATTCAATGAGCAATAAACCTCAACTTTTTTTTAAAACTTGCCCGGAATTAGACCCACAATTACATCCAGTTGGAACGCCTTAACTCATCAGAACACCAGACACCTAAAAACTGTATGAGGGTGACGGTGTTAATGCTATGACGTGAACACTTCTGATCCAATGACGTATACCTTCTTTTAATCAAGTCCCCACTACATGATACTATTCAAGGGGATATGTCTCGGAGTGATGCAAAGAATGCTATATATATATCTAGTCTCCCCAGTTTAAAGAGCACTTAATAAATCTCAGGTAGCAAGAAAGATGTTATCGAATTGACCCCAAAATGACCCATGTCGTGTGGAGACAATGGAGAATGAACGACTGGCTAGGAGAGTCTACGTGTGACAGGTGGAGGGGGAAGGGGAGACTGAAGATGATATGAAGTGTGTGGATGCGGGTGGTGTGTCGAGTCAGCTTTATGACGGAGGACAGGGTGACACTGAGGCGATCTGTTTATGGACAACCTCTCCGGTATTAAGTCTGCTAAATAGTTATCCTCCTCCATGATGGTGAGCGTACCATGCGTCCTTGTGTGGGTGAGAATTGACCATCTGTACCCCCCGATACAGTATGCCGTAATATCGGTGACGCAGTACAGTACACGAAGGTTCCCACTAATATCAGTCGCTAACCAATGTTCACCACCACCTTTGGCTCTCCTCTCCTTTCACTGATCCACCTGGTGAACAAGCCTACACCTTTTCTATCCTTAATGACCTACAGCAGCTTGTACAGCTTTGGACAGAGCTCCAACATACTTGACCTCTTCCTTACAACTAATCCTTCTGCTTACACTGTTAATCTTTTCTCTCCGTTGGGCTCCTCCGATCACAACCTCATCACCTTAACCTGTCCTATCGCTCCGGTACGGCCTGCGGACCCTCCAAAAAAACGTCGTCTCTGGCACTTTGGAGCCGTGGATTGGCAGGCCCTCAGGCAGTACTTCTTTGATTTTCCATGGAATGATTATTGCTTCCATGGCCGGGAGCCATCTGGGTGTGCCTTGCGCATTACGGAGGTTATTCTCTCGGGCATGGAAGCATACATTCCTTTCTCATATCCTTTGACTAATGCACGAAAGCCTTGGTTTAATCATGCTTGTTCTAAGGCTGTCCGCAACAAGGAGAGGGCCTATAAAAGGTACCGGAGCCAACCCACCCCTGAATCACATCTTTTATACATTTCTGCCCGGAATCGTGCTAAGTCTGTTCTTTGCTCTGCTAAAAATAATTTCATCTTTACAAAATGCTCTCAACTCTCTAACTTGAACTCTTCCCGCTCCTTCTGGCACCTTGCCAAAAACCTTTCTAACAACTTTACCTTATCATCCTTCCCTCCTCTTTTGTACTCTGATGGCTCTGTAGCTATTTCTTCTACTGATAAAGCAGATCTCTTAGCTAGGACTTTCTCCTCCAACTCCACCTTAGACGATTCCGGTGCTGTTCCTCCCTCAGTTTCCTCCTCTGACTTCCTCATGGCAAACATTAAAATTTCTTCAGCTGATGTATTTTCTGCCATTGCTGGCCTCAGTACTAATAAGGCATATGGGCCTGATGGAGTCCCTCCTGTTGTTCTCAAGAACTGTGCTTCTGTGCTTACTCCCTGCCTAGGCAAACTCTTTCGCCTTTGTCTGTCAACTTGTACCTTTCCTTCTTGCTGGAAGTTTGCTCTCATTCAGCCAGTCCCGAAGAAGGGTGACCATTCCCAACCCTCTAACTATCGTCCAATTGCTTTAACATCCTGTATCTCAAAAGTTTTCGAGTCAATTCTTAATAGAAAAATTTTAAAGCATCTTTCCTATCACAACCTTCTTTCTGATTGTCAGTATGGGTTCCGTCAGGGACGCTCCACAGGTGATCTTCTCACCTACCTTTCAGACTCCTGGTTGTCCTCCTTTCGGGACTTTGGCGAAAGCTTTGCCATTGCACTTGACATCTCAAAGGCTTTCGATCGAGTCTGCCATAAATCTTTAATTTCCAAACTGCCCTCTTACGGTTTCTATCCTTCTATCTGTGCCTTCATCTCTAGCTTCCTTTCTGGTCGTTCTATAGCCGCTGTTGTAGACGGCTATCGTTCTTCTCCTAGATCTATTAACAGTGGTGTTCCTCAGGGCTCTGTCCTATCACCAACTCTCTTCCTTTTATTCATCAATGACCTTCTATGCTGTACATCTAACCCTATCCACTCATATGCTGATGACTCCACTCTTCACCTTTCCTTTCGATTCCCACAACGTCCATCTCAGCAGTTACTTCGACAGGCAAGGGATGAGGCTATGGCACACCTAATGCCTGACTTGGCTCGTATCTCTGACTGGGGTAAAAATAATCTGGTTGTTTTTAATGCATCAAAGACTCAGTTTTTGCACCTATCAACCCGACAAAATCTTCCACAGGTATACCCACTTATGTTTAATAATACTCAACTTAATCCTGCATCATCGTTGAACATGCTTGGGGTTTCATTTGCTCGGGACTTGTCTAGGAGAGATCACATTACATCTCTTGTAAAATCTGCTTCCAAGCAACTGGGTGTGCTAAGCCGACTCCATTCCTTCTTTACCCCTGCACTATTGTTGTCTCTATACAGGGGTTTTATCCGCCCCTGTGTGGAGTACAACTCTCATGTGTGGGGAGGCTCCCCACATACAGCTCTTCTCAATAGGGTGGAGTCAAAGGCTTTTCGTCTCATTAACTCTCCCCCTCTTACTGACTCCCTTCAACCTCTGTCTCTTCGCCACACTGTTGCATCTTTATCTCTTTTCTATCGCTACTTCAATGGTCACTGTTCCTCTGAACTGTCTGCATGCATTCCTCCACTTCTACGACGGGTGCATAGCACCTGTCTAGCAGCAAACTCTCACCCCTTTTCTGTCCAATTCTCTAATGCAAGAGTCAACCGATACTCCCAGTCCTTCATTTATGCAACAGGTCAACTCTGGAACTGTCTCCCTCTGTCTGTATTTCCTGCTTCCTATGATCTCCAGTCTTTCAAACGCAGTGTGTCCAGGCATCTCGAAATGAATGGATCTTGAATTTGGCTCTCTCTTGTATTTGTTTTTCTCTCGGAGGGAACAGTATTGCGGGCTCATTGCCTTTGGTTCCTTCTTCCTAAAAAAAAAAAAAAAAAAAAAAAAAAAAAAAACACACAACCACACATATACATTACACATGTTTGTCTATCTATCTATCTATAGCCCGACGCCCTAATCCCGCAAAGGGTGGCCGCAGACAAAACGCCTCCAAGTCACTGTCACCCACCATTTGACTCCCCTCCCCCCACTCCCTCATATACCTCTCAACTCCATCCCTCCACCTCATCCTCGGTCTACCCCTCCCTCTCCCTCCCTCCACCTCACCTACATACACCCTCTTAGTCAGTCTTTCATTCTCCATTCTCTCCACATGTCCAAACCACCTCAGTGTATTTCTCCTAATCTTTTCAACCACATCCACCCCACAACGTTCCTTCACTTCTTCATTCGTCAACCTGTCCCTCCACATGCTCCTCTCAAGTAACTCATTTCCACTGCTCTCACTCTTGACTTGTTCCCCTCTTGCAAGGTCCACGCCTCGCTTCCATACGTCAGGGTAGGGATCACAATACCATCATGCAGTGACTTCTTAACTTCCATACTCACCTCCCTATTTCTCATCACTGCTTTCAGTGTACCAACAACCTTTCTTCCCTGCTGTACCCTTTCACGTACTTCATCTCCCAAAGTTCCATCCTTACTCATCACACTACCCAACTACTTGAATGCACTCACATTCTCCATATCCTCACCATCCAACCTCACTGCACACTCTGCGACTTCATTCCTCTCAAACACCATAACTTTACTTTTGTTTACATTAACTTTCAGTTTCCTCCTCCTACACACTGTCCCAAATTCATTCACCAAACCTTGCAACTCCCATTCATCTTCACTCAACAATACTGTATCATCAGCAAACAGCAACACCGGAAGCTTCCAAATCTCACCCTCATTCATTAGGGCCACCCCTACATCCACTGCCCTACCTTGTGTACCTCCTTTACAACCCCATCCATATATATATATTAAACAGCCATGGAGACATTACACACCCCTGTTTCAGTCCCACATTGAGATCAAAGAACTCACTCAGCTCACCATCCAGCGATGGGAAGCAAGATTTCACCAGGCACTCTGTTGACAGTCTGCCTTACTTCTGTGTTCTGTTCTTGCTGGATCTTACCTATTTAATTTATTAGGGAATACTAAGTGGTGGTGGTAGTGGCGCAAGCTTCCACTTTAGTGTTAGCCTTTTCCTGTTTCTCTATAACCTCATTCATAACAGAGGAAAACTGGATGATGATACGATGGTGATATACGAAAACTGATGATGGTGATGATGACAGACGAAAACTGATGATTGTTACAGCCTCCTCTACGTTTGTGTTTTCCACTGCCAATTGTTAATCCAAAGTACATCAGCTATAAAGTATGGAAACTTAGTTAAGATGACGATGATGATAGCCTCACTTTTGCGATTTTCCTTTTTCCTAATTCATCACATTTACAATACTGGTAAACCGCTTTATCTTCACTTTGTGTTTTTTCCCCTATTTCTGTAGTCCTGTCTCCCTCATTTACGTGGGAAATGATTATAATGATGATGAAGGATGATTGGCTGATTGACTGATGATGAATAATTATTGACGAACGATAAATGACTGACGGTAATTATTATTACTCTTATTATTTTCATCGTAGTGATGATAATGATGTAACTGTAAATAATACAGATGATGATAAGTGTGTGTTTATGTTTTGAGCAAGCGTTTTCAAGTGTGTGAATGTGTGAGTGTACAAGAGATAAACATCGCACCACTTGAGAACAACAACTGATTAGTGAGTGTTACTAGGATAGGTTCGTTTAATTCAGGCCAGAATTGTCGAATTTTGCTGTACTGTTCAGTTTGGGTGGCAGAAATGTTTTGTTAATTTTGTAAGGGCTACCTCAACAACACCCGTCATTACTGATTCATATACAACTACACATAAATCATTACAGAAACATTACCGGACCCTCTTCAATAACATCACACCTTCAGGCATTTCTCTACCTGCCACTTCACGAAGAGGGCTATACAACACCGCAATCAGAACACCATACTATAAGCACCCCCTCCCAGCATTCACCCATCAGAGATATCCTTAAAAAGAGGTGCTCCAGTTCACCTATCTAAGCTTAGGTCAAGGATATCACACAACCCTCCTCTGATACAAGCTTAGACTTGGGTAAGATGGAATCACAGATGACATGTGACTCTTGTAAAATAGGTACACACAACATAACGCACATAAATGAAGCAATGCACAACACACGCCATATTAAGATCCACATACAACAAGAAGGGTGTGGGGGAACCTATGGGTAGGCAACAACATGACACACGAGAATATTTGGGAGTAATATGCCAAATAAATCACTCATGAAGAATTGCTACGAACACTCATTAGTCAGAGGGAATAGTCATATCACCAACTGCAGAAACCTGAGTGGTAGTAATACGGACATTCCAAAATACCATCATTGTATTGAGAGAGAGAGAGGGGGGGGGGGGAGGTAATCACTGACAAGCTTAACACTAAAATATAAACGCACATTCGGGGAAAAAAATCCTCAAGCTTTAGCAAGGACAATAAACAAAATTACTTGGTAGTTGCTGGGATAGAACAGCCTACCATACTATAGTTCTTTCACCTTAACTTGGCCCAGATTTTCGTCCTACTGTACCTGATTTTAAGTACCTCAGTGACAGAAGACAATACTGCAACTGAACACGATCTTCTCTGCATCGCACTTATTCGCGTCTTGCAACATGTTATGGTGTTAATCTCTTGTTACAATTCGACAGTCAGGATGGAGATGGCAGGTTTTGGTCAATCGTATCGTATATACAGACTCCGGCATGCTTGCATACGTCAGCCTTGGTCGACATATGGTTGCGCTCTACGCTCCTCGATCTGTCAGCCTCCCTATTCAGTCTCTTATCCCTGACGCCACAATCTGTGATCCTGTCCCAGGTCTTTTCGGTCAACTTAGAGCAGTACAGAGTTGTCTCCACCATGACAGAGCTAATACTAGTACCACCAATCCTTTCATGGCCTGGACAACCGTGATATTTTATTCCAGCTCTCCCCAGATGATCATAGGAAGCTGTGAATGAATTAGGCCACTGAACACTTTGTGGTGATAGTAGCTAGTTTTAGTTGTAGCCGAAGGTTCATCCAAATTGTGAACCCAGTGAAATGAAAGCATAAGTTGTTCTCCAGCAGTCCACCTTCCTTCTTTTGAGAGGGAGGAAGGGAACTGAAGGACATCTGTAACCGGGTAATGGATTAACGTATTTATCAATGCCACGACGTGAAGGCGTCTCTCTCCAGCACAGTGTCAAACCTTACACTGAAAATGAAACGAGTTACCCATGAAATTATTCGTACTTTCTCATTCGTCTCACCAGAAAACGAAATTGTGTAGTGCAGACTAAAATACAGTTAGTAAAACTGGCATATCATAATTACTGTTATCAGTGTGAACAAGTATCGATACTTTACCGTGTCCTTTGTAATATTTCACGCCACAAATGCCAATATCAGTCCTTATTTACTCTACCGCCTCGTTTCGTTTACAAAGAATCCAAAACGATTGGTCACCTACATGGCGGCTCTCCAAGCTGCTCGATCTCTGGCAGTTATAATTATTTACTCCACAACTGTCACTATATATGACATGATGTAATACACCTATCCATCCTTGGCCTTCAGTGACAACATTCCCCAGAGTGTTTGGACTTGTGAATGGAAAATGTCATGCCTGTTTGGTAGTCAGAATTCCAGAGGCCTGAGTGTGGAAAGAATGAGCGTGTAGTTCATTTCACATTTAGCGTATAATGTTAATTTTCAGTTTCTTTAACCCGCTGTGTGCCGGCTATTTTTAGCCCTGTGGGTCACCCGGGTTGATGGGGGGGGGGGGGGGGATGGCCGGCACTGGGGTGACCCACAGGGCTAAAAATAGCCGGAACACAACGGGTTAAAGAAACTGAAATCTAACATTATACTCTAAATGTTAATTCATGTTTCTCTCATTTCAGGCACTGATGTGACATCTTCAAGAACCATGGATGCATTAGTTACCTTGAAGAGACCTGCCCCAGTTTACTTTAATCTATGCATACTTTGTCAAGAAAGAAAACAAGATGATTTGTGTTATAACACAAGAGCGACACAAGCTACATGTGAAACACAAGGACACAGTTGACAGACTCAGAGGTCCTTAATCAGCAGTCCAGTAGTCAGTCAGTTTGGCACAAATCATGTTATTCTACGTACACTACCAAAAGTAAACTGAGTAGACCTCACTGTGAAAACCTCTTTGATTGAAAGCAGTAGCCCCTCTTCTAGTTCTGACCTTCCATCAACACCAGCAACAGAAACGCAACCTCGAGTTCCCTCTTCATATCGCCATACTTCCACAAAACCCATCAACTGGGAATTGTGTATGTTCTGCCAAGAGAAAAAACTCAAGCGAAAGATAATTTCAGACACAAAAGTATGGAGATACTGGATGCTGCAAAGTTTGACCAAAAAACGCGAGTTCATGTTGAATCTGTTAGTGACCCTGTAGCAGCAGAAGGAAGGTATCACCTCTCCTGCTATATGCAGTTCTTGAGAAGCACAACCCAAACCAAACAGAAGTCACAGTACATTGATATTGCAATGGTTTGGCTATGCAATGAACTGAAGTATTCTGCTGACCATGGCCATATCTTGGAGCCAGACGTATGAAGCCGGTACTGCACCACCGCCATAGAATCAAACCTCTAGATTCCACCATCATTCATAAGTCGACTGGGTACCTTCAAAGATAAGCTGTGAGTTATGAGCTATTTGAATTCCATGATCAAGCACCAAAGGAGTGACACACAGTATTGGTTCCCCTCAAATTTAGCCAAATACCAATTTCAGAGATAGCCCAAGCACAGGAAGACAAAGCTAAATTCACCATTTCCACCTACAAGCCAGAGAAAGAAAATAAATTTCTGTCTATGGTCCATGTTGCATTGAAGCTAAGAGATGACATACTTTCACAACCAGCTTATGATGGAGTTAATATCAGTATGCAGGAGGCAACCAACTGCATACCAGATAGTCTGTACATGTTCCTCAACTTAATGATAGGTGGCCAACGTCTACTAAAGCAAGATAATATGGAGGATATGGATGACGTAAATGATGAGTCTACAAGACACCGCCATATCCTTAGTACTGGACAGGATCTAATTTTCACAGTTAGTGGTGACAAGCACCTGGCACCAAAACATATTGAACTGGGTAGTACTCTGCACCAAGCAACTCGCTCAAGAGATTTAGTGCAGGCATTTCACAACGCTGGACATGTTATCAACTACAGAGATGTACTGCAGCTGGACAAGGCCTTAGCTGAGAGTACACTTCAAGGAATGGACGAAAGTGGATCACTGCTACCTCCTAATCTAGGCAAAGACCGCTTTGTTATCTTTTCTGCTGATAATATTAATATAAATGAAGGCACACTTAACAGCAAAACCACTTTCCATGCCACACAATTAGCTGCCGGGCAGAGAAGAGCACCTGCTTGTATCTTCTAGACAGAATAAAAAAAAAGTGAGTTTTACGCCAGGTACCCCTTTTTTGGATAAGGGCTAAGGCGTTGCCCCTGGGTAGAGGACTTTGGTTTGGAGCATGTAGCATTTTATGACCGGATGCCCTTCCTGATGTCTACCAATGACCCTTGGGTGGATTCGATCCTCCGACCCTACGGTCAGAGCGGAGCGCTCTAACCCACTGAGCCACGGCTGCTACTCTCAAAAAATGAAACAATTAAAATCCTGATGCCATGAATGACATAATACCTGTACCTGCAAAATCAATGGGAATAAATCGATCTTTAACCATAGCCGCAATCAATCACCCACAATATTGAAAGCACAGGCTGCAGACATTGCGTTTATGATGACAAGACAAGCAGATGATCCGAAGCCTTCCTGGACAGAAATCAAAAGCATAGTATTGTTGATCCTGAGATGACCACTGTTGGATATCTGCCCATTATTAAAGCTCCAGCTCATGATACTGATACTCTCAATATTGTCATTCAAAGACAACTGTACATTATACAAGCTCTGAACCAGAAATATGTTGTTCTAACAGTTGTAGAAGCCTTACTTCCTAAGCTGATGGAGTTAAGGTGGTCAGTACCAGAATACAAGGACATACTTATGCCTCGTCTTGGTGGACTCCATACAGCCATGAACTTTCTGAGTTATTGGACAGCACATGTAAGATTCTGGCCTGACAGATGTGTGGATCGAAACTGGCATACTTGGAGGTAATGCACCAGTCGAGCAGGGCAGTACTCCCGAGGTGGATGGAAAGCTGATGACAGGGAGTGCTGGAGCTCCCGTTTCATCAGCCCTCAGGACTAGTTCCTGACCATCCCCCTTTGCTGAACTTTTTCAGTGTCTCAGTTTTTTTTTTTTTTTTTTTTTTTTTAATGCGAGGAAGAAGGAACCAAAGGCCATGGCCCGCAGTAACAGTTCCTTCCAAGAGAAAAACAAAATACAATAGAGAGCCAAATTCAAGATCCGATCATTTTGAGATGCCTGGACACACTGCGTTTGAAAGACTGGAGATCATAGGCAGCAGGAAATACAGACAGAGGGAGACAGTTCCAGAGCTGACCTGTTGCATAAATGAAAGACTGGGAGTAACGGTTAACTCTTGCATTAGAGAGTTGGACAGAAAAGGGATGAGAGTTTGCTGCCAGACGGGTGCTACGCGCCCGTCGTAGAGGTGGAGGAATGCAAGCAGACAGTTCAGAGGAGCAGTGACCATTAAAGTAGCGATAGAAAAGAGATAAAGATGCAACAGTGCGGCGAAGAGACAGAGGTTGAAGGGAGTCAGTAAGAGGAGGAGAGTTAATGAGACGAAAAGCCTTTGACTCCACCCTATTGAGAAGAGCTGTATGTGGGGAGCCTCCCCACACATGAGAGTTGTACTCCACACAGGGACGGATAAAACCTCTGTATAGAGTCAACAATTGTGCAGGGGTAAAGAAAGAGCGGAGTCGGCTTAGCACACCCAATCTCTTGGAAGCAGATTTTACAAGAGATGTAATATGATCTTTCCAAGATAAGTCCTGAGTAAATGAAACCCCAAGCATGTTCAAGGATGATGCAGGATTCAGCTGAATATTATTAAACATTAATGGGTATACCTGTGGAAGATTTTGTCGGGTTGATAGGTGTAAGAACTGAGTCTTAGATGCATTAAAGACAACCAAATTATTTTTACCCCAGTCAGCGATACGAGCCAAGTCAGACATTAGGTGTGCCATAGCCTCATCCCTTGTTTCTTGAAGTAACTGTTGAGATGGGCGTTGCGGAAACCGAATGGAAAGGTGAAGGGTGGAGTCATCAGCGTATGAGTGGATAGGGTTAGATGTACAGCTTAGAAGATCATTGATGAATAAAAGGAAGAGAGTTGGTGATAGGACAGAGCCCTGAGGAACACCACTGTTGATAGATCTAGGAGAAGAACGATGGCCGTCTACAACAGCGGCTATAGAACGACCAGAAAGGAAGCTAGCGATGAAGGCACAGATAGAAGGATAGAAACCGTAGGAGGGCAGTTTGGAAATTAAAGATTTATGCCAGACTCGATCGAAAGCCTTTGAGATGTCAAGTGCAATGGCAAAGCTTTCGCCAAAGTCCCGAAAGGAGGATGACCAGGAGTCTGAAAGGTAGGTGAGAAGATCGCCAGTGGAGCGTCCCTGACGGAACCCATACTGACGATCGGAAAGAGGTTGTGATAGGAAAGATGCCTTAAAATTTTTCTATTAAGAATTGACTCGAAAACTTTTGAAATACAGGACGTTAAAGCAATTGGACGATAGTTGGAGGGTTGGGAGTGGTCACCCTTCTTTGGGACTGGCTGAATGAGAGCAAACTTCCAGCAAGAAGGAAAGGTACAAGTTGACAGACAAAGGCGAAAGAGTTTGCCTAGGCAGGGTGTAAGCACAGAAGCACAGTTCTTGAGAACAACAGGAGGGACCCCATCAGGCCCATATGCCTTGTTAGTACTGAGGCCAGTGATGGCAGAAAATACATCAACTGAAGAAATTTTAATGTCAGCCATGAGGAAGTCAGAGGGGAGAAGTGATGGAGGAACAGCACCGGAATCGTCTAAGGTGGAATTGGAGGAGAAAGTCTGTGCGAAGAGATCTGCTTTATCAGTAGAAGAAATAGCTACAGAACCATCAGAGTAGAAAAGAGGAGGGAAGGATGATGAGGTAAAGTTGTTAGAAAGATTTTTGGCAAGGTGCCAGAAGGAGCGGGAAGAATTCGAGTTGAAGAGTTGAGAGCATTTAGTATGGATGAAATTATTTTTAGTAGAGCGAAGAACAGACTTAGCACGATTCCGGGCAGAAACGTAAAGATGATGTGATTCAGGGGTGGGTTGGCTCCGGTACCTTTTGTAGGCCCTCTCCTTGTTGCGGACAGCATTAGAACAAGCGTGATTAAACCAAGGCTTTCTTGCGTTAGTCAAAGGATATGAGAAAGGAATGTATGCTTCCATGCCCGAGAGAATAACCTCCGTAATGCGCGAGGCACACTCAGATGGCTCCCGGCCATGGAAGCAATAATCATTCCAGGGAAAATCAAAGAAGTACTGCCTGAGGGCCTCCCAGTTCGCGGCTCCAAAATGCCACAGACGACGTTTCCCTGGAGGGTCCACAGGCCGTACTGGAGTGATAGGACAGGTTAAGGTAATAAGGTTGTGATCGGAGGAGCCCAACGGAGAGAAAAGATTAACAGAGTAAGCAGAAGGATTAGTTGTGAGGAAGAGGTCAAGTATGTTGGAGCTCTCTCCAAGGCGGTCAGGGATTCGGGTAGGGTGCTGTACAAGCTGCTCTAGGTCATTAAGGATAGAAAAGATGTAGGCTTGTTCACCAGGTGGATCCGTGAAAGGAGAGGAGAGCCAAAGGTGGTGGTGAACATTGAAATCTCCAAGAATGGAGATTTCAGAGAAAGGAGAAATGGACAGAATGTGTTCCATCGTAGAAGTAAGATAGTCGAAGAATTTTTGATAGTCAGTAGAATTAGGGGATAAGTAAACAGCACAGATATATTTAGTCAGAGAATGACAGGAAAGCCGAAGCCAGAGTGTGGAGAATTCAGAAGAATCAAGTTCAGGAACACGAGAGCAAGATAAGTCGTTGCGTATGTATACACAACAGCCACCTTTGGCTTTGAAATGAGTATAGAGAAAGTAGGAGGATACAGAAAAGGGTTTGCTGTCGGTTGCCTCAGACAGCTGAGTCTCCGTCAGAAAAAGAAGGTGAGGTTTAGAGGAGGAGAGGTGGTGCTCAACAGAGCGAAAGTTAGATGAAAGGCCGCGAATGTTGCAGAAATGAAGAAGAAGAGAGTCAGACAGTGGTTCCAGGCACCTTGAGTCATCACCGGGAGAGGGGCAGATGGCGGGGGCATTTATGGTCCCCCCCCCTGGGGACTCCGAGGCTTGATTGATAGACGCCATTTTTGTTGATTTTTGAAAAGGAAGTGTAGTGTGTACTTTGCATGTAGTTTGGTGAAGATAGAGAAATTTGTACTGGAGAGCATGCTGGCCTACTCTCTGTGTAACTGAGACACTGAAAAAGTTCAGCAAAGGGGGATGGTCAGGAACTAGTCCTGAGGGCTGATGAAACGGGAGCTCCAGCACTGCCTGTCATCAGCTTTCCATCCACCTCGGGAGTACTGCCCTGCTCGACTGGTGCTACAGAGAGTAGGCCAGCATGCTCTCCAGTACAAATTTCTCTAACTATCTTCACCAAACTACATGCACAGTACACACTACACTTCCTTTTCAAAAATCAACAAAAATGGCGTCTATCAATCAAGCCTCGGAGTCCCCAGGGGGGGGGGACCATAAATGCCCCCACCATCTGCCCCTCTCCCGGTGACGACTCGAGGTGCCTGGAACCACTGTCTGACTCTCTTCTTCTTCATTTCTGCAACATTCACGGCCTTTCATCTAACTTTCGCTCTGTTGAGCACCACCTCTCCTCTAAACCTCACCTTCTTTTTCTGACTGAGACTCAGCTGTCTGAGGCAACCGACAGCAAACCCTTTTCTGTATCCTCCTACTTTCTCTATACTCATTTCAAAGCCAAAGGTGGCTGTTGTGTATACATACGCAACGACTTATCTTGCTCTCGTGTTCCTGAACTTGATTCTTCTGAATTCTCCACACTCTGGCTTCGGCTTTCCTGTCATTCTCTGACTAAATATATCTGTGCTGTTTACTTATCCCCTAATTCTACTGACTATCAAAAATTCTTCGACTATCTTACTTCTACGATGGAACACATTCTGTCCATTTCTCCTTTCTCTGAAATCTCCATTCTTGGAGATTTCAATGTTCACCACCACCTTTGGCTCTCCTCTCCTTTCACGGATCCACCTGGTGAACAAGCCTACATCTTTTCTATCCTTAATGACCTAGAGCAGCTTGTACAGCACCCTACCCGAATCCCTGACCGCCTTGGAGAGAGCTCCAACATACTTGACCTCTTCCTCACAACTAATCCTTCTGCTTACTCTGTTAATCTTTTCTCTCCGTTGGGCTCCTCCGATCACAACCTTATTACCTTAACCTGTCCTATCACTCCAGTACGGCCTGTGGACCCTCCAGGGAAACGTCGTCTGTGGCATTTTGGAGCCGCGAACTGGGAGGCCCTCAGGCAGTACTTCTTTGATTTTCCCTGGAATGATTATTGCTTCCATGGCCGGGAGCCATCTGAGTGTGCCTCGCGCATTACGGAGGTTATTCTCTCGGGCATGGAAGCATACATTCCTTTCTCATATCCTTTGACTAACGCAAGAAAGCCTTGGTTTAATCACGCTTGTTCTAATGCTGTCCGCAACAAGGAGAGGGCCTACAAAAGGTACCGGAGCCAACCCACCCCTGAATCACATCATCTTTACGTTTCTGCCCGGAATCGTGCTAAGTCTGTTCTTCGCTCTACTAAAAATAATTTCATCCATACTAAATGCTCTCAACTCTCCAACTCGAATTCTTCCCGCTCCTTCTGGCACCTTGCCAAAAATCTTTCTAACAACTTTACCTCATCATCCTTCCCTCCTCTTTTCTACTCTGATGGTTCTGTAGCTATTTCTTCTACTGATAAAGCAGATCTCTTCGCACAGACTTTCTCCTCCAATTCCACCTTAGACGATTCCGGTGCTGTTCCTCCATCACTTCTCCCCTCTGACTTCCTCATGGCTGACATTAAAATTTCTTCAGTTGATGTATTTTCTGCCATCACTGGCCTCAGTACTAACAAGGCATATGGGCCTGATGGGGTCCCTCCTGTTGTTCTCAAGAACTGTGCTTCTGTGCTTACACCCTGCCTAGGCAAACTCTTTCGCCTTTGTCTGTCAACTTGTACCTTTCCTTCTTGCTGGAAGTTTGCTCTCATTCAGCCAGTCCCAAAGAAGGGTGACCACTCCCAACCCTCCAACTATCGTCCAATTGCTTTAACGTCCTGTATTTCAAAAGTTTTCGAGTCAATTCTTAATAGAAAAATTTTAAGGCATCTTTCCTATCACAACCTCTTTCCGATCGTCAGTATGGGTTCCGTCAGGGACGCTCCACTGGCGATCTTCTCACCTACCTTTCAGACTCCTGGTCATCCTCCTTTCGGGACTTTGGCGAAAGCTTTGCCATTGCACTTGACATCTCAAAGGCTTTCGATCGAGTCTGGCATAAATCTTTAATTTCCAAACTGCCCTCCTATGGTTTCTATCCTTCTATCTGTGCCTTCATCGCTAGCTTCCTTTCTGGTCGTTCTATAGCCGCTGTTGTAGATGGCCTTCGTTCTTCTCCTAGATCTATCAACAGTGGTGTTCCTCAGAGCTCTGTCCTATCCCCAACTCTCTTCCTTTTATTCATCAATGATCTTCTAAGCTGTACATCTAACCCTATCCACTCATACGCTGATGACTCCACCCTTCACCTTTCCATTCGGTTCCCGCAACGCCCATCTCATCAGTTACTTCAAGAAACAAGGGATGAGGCTATGGCACACCTAATGTCTGACTTGGCTCGTATCGCTGACTGGGGTAAAAATAATTTGGTTGTCTTTAATGCATCTAAGACTCAGTTCTTACACCTATCAACCCGACAAAATCTTCCACAGGTATACCCATTAATGTTTAATAATATTCAGCTTAATCCTGCATCATCCTTGAACATGCTTGGGGTTTCATTTACTCAGGACTTATCTTGGAAAGATCATATTACATCTCTTGTAAAATCTGCTTCCAAGAGATTGGGTGTGCTAAGCCGACTCCGCTCTTTCTTTACCCCTGCACAATTGTTGACTCTATACAGAGGTTTTATCCGCCCCTGTGTGGAGTACAACTCTCATGTGTGGGGAGGCTCCCCACATACAGCTCTTCTCAATAGGGTGGAGTCAAAGGCTTTTCGTCTCATTAACTCTCCTCCTCTTACTGACTCCCTTCAACCTCTGTCTCTTCGCCACACTGTTGCATCTTTATCTTTCTATCGCTACTTTAATGGTCACTGCTCCTCTGAACTGTCTGCTTGCATTCCTCCACCTCTACGATGGGCGCGTAGCACCCGTCTGGCAGCAAACTCTCATCCCTTTTCTGTCCAACTCTCTAATGCAAGAGTTAACCGTTACTCCCAGTCTTTCATTTATGCAACAGGTCAGCTCTGGAACTGTCTCCCTCTGTCTGTATTTCCTGCTGCCTATGATCTCCAGTCTTTCAAACGCAGTGTGTCCAGGCATCTCAAAATGATCGGATCTTGAATTTGGCTCTCTATTGTATTTTGTTTTTCTCTTGGAAGGAACTGTTACTGCGGGCCATGGCCTTTGGTTCCTTCTTCCTCGCATTTAAAAAAAAAAAAAAAAAAAAAAAAAAAAAAACATGTAATGGCAGGCAAAACATATATACGTACTGTGCGGGTTCATAAGCTTACATTCCAGGCCTTGTGGCAGCTACTTCTTCCACAACTCTACAGCTACTTAGATGAACATGATAGAGTTAAAAGAGAAAATACAGAGCACTATGCAAGCCCAGAACTATGACTTTATGACTTTGAAGAACTGATAAACACCACATCTGCAGAAAAGTTCCAACAGCACTTGGACGCCTTTGTTAAGCAGTTACAGGATGATGATCCAAATGTACAGTTTTGGTGGCAATATACTGCATGGATTAAGTGAGTATCCTTCTGCAGTTCATTAGAGCACAGCATGATGGTATGTGGGACCTGCACACGTATGCCTTCAAGAGAATGCTACCTTTCTTCTTCAGATATGATCATATCAACTATGATAGGTGGGAAACTATTTATCTGGCAGAATTGAACTCCCCATCAAAGAAGTCCTTCAAGATTACCAGGATGGAAACTTTGTGGTGAAGGAATCAGATTGGAAGTTCTTCCAAGTGGACCCAGATCACATTCAGGAATGGCTGAATGGCACTGGAAAAGATGAGTGGCGGTATTGTGGGGATCACCAGAAACAATGGGCACTGTCATACAACCTTAGAACTGAAGAGGATGACTATGTTCATAATGAGATCATACCCTCCAGAAACAGATGTGACAACCTTGATGAAGAAAAGTTACTGAGAGCCTTTGAACATTTCAATATTTTCAGCAAGAATACACCTTCAGTTCTGCAGAATGCTACTACGAAGGATTTGGCATCTGTGAATACCCAGAATTCTTCATTAAATGCAGAGAAGTTGGGGCAGCAGCAACTAGATGAGTTTGTTGAGCAGCAGCTTCTTGAACCCCCTGGCTGTGCAGAGCACACTAATTTCAAAGCACCTTTGCATATGAACAAAGCACAGACCTTCTTTTTATATACTGTTGACTCCAAACAAACCACTGCACTATGGGCCAGAACGATCTGAAAAGTGGGTTTATTCTGGCTTTCCATGTATATGGATTAAAGGTCCAATTCTAGGGTTTTTTTCAACGCAGAATACGAATAGGTTATGACAATTAATTTCCTCTATGATAGTAATTTTTACAAGTTTCGCTATATTTGTTGTTGTTATTAGCGAGTACAAGTTGTTTAGGAAATATGCTCTGTGCGTCTGAGGGATAAGGTCTGTGATGAAGAGCATTAGGGTCATGTATAATATATTGCTGGAAAAATTGGCAAAAATTTATTTGAGAAAATTCATCGGAAATAGAACGTGGAGACTCATCAAAACAAATAATGAAAGAACAAATATATTTAATAATAGTTTTATGAATCAAACACTCACTGCTCAATAACTGAAATGGCAATACTGACCAATCAGTAAATCAGAATGCATTTCCATATGTACAAGACACCAAACAAATGCGTCTGAAGTACACACGCACAGCACATCCAGCAATCAAGTTTTCAGGTTGATAGTTCGCCATGTAGTCGCACCTCTCCCGGTCAGTTCCTCTCACAAAAAAAATTGCCCAGATACAGACGCGAAGAGCTCTATATACTGTATGCACAAACTGATACACTGCCGGTATGATTAAAATGGTAAGTCAACAAAAATTACCGTTTCATTGTGTTTTTTCAACCATTAATTGCAACATTGTCAATTTTGGTTGGTTGATATAGATGGCGCTGTACAGAACACCAATCCAATTAAAGCTTGTTTATTCTAACGGACGCAAGTATGCGCAGCAACAGCAAGTGGTAACAGTAATTGAAGCATTAGTCTGAACTATGAGACAAAAATCAGTGCATAGGGAGCTGCAAGTTTTTTCACTTTCTTTATAATTTCATGGTCTCATGCTACCTGTGCAGCTTCCAACATTGTGTAACTAATCATTGTACATCAATGCCAGATTGGTGAAAATGTTCAACGTTTATTCAAAGTGTATTTTCAGATCGCGTCTCTCTTGTAACACTGCGGATCTGTGTATCGTGCTCTGAAATATGGCAAAAGATTATCGAGAAACTAAGAGTTTAACATTCTGTTCTTAACAACACAGATGAGTGCACTATGGTAGTACAATTTTATGCGTAATTTGTGGATACGGGAGCTGACTCATTGTGGATTACTGATTACTTTCGAATACTACAAACATTTTAAAGACTATCCGCAGAGAAACCTCCCAATATACATGAAATCAAATATTAGAATAAATCCCACGTTTCACATTGTTCTAGCCCATAGTTCACTGGCAAACAGGGAACCATTAAAGCTGACTGAAACATTCTACAGCGACTTGTAACAGCTCATAAGGCAGGTCGTCAAGTAAATCTCGAGCTGATTCTGCAGCATGAACTAAGGCCTGTGCCAATTTCATTAGCTTCAACAAACGGAAGTCTGTACACAGGCAATAAATATCTCCTAGGATATGCACTAACTCAAGATATCTCAACCTCAGCACAAATGATGCTCAGCGGTATGGCTTGCTTAGTGATTGATAGCTAACACTTGTGATGGCCCTTGGAAAGTCCCATTGTGTAACCATCTTTGGTGAATATGCAGATGTGTTTCTGAAGTCAGTTTTTGACATCGGTAGAGACTTTAACAGGACTGATGTCACATTCGACAGATACCAATGCAACTCCATTAAGACTGGCACCAGAAAAAAAACAAACACAAGGCACTAGGCCGATACGCAGGGTAATAGAAAATGGATCTGTTTCTCTACCAGATAAGTGGACCAATGTTCTGTCACTTGGAGAAAATAAGGCAAATCTTGCAGACTTTCTTTCTGAGCAGCTGATGAGACATGCTTCATGTGTTCTACCCAAAACAGTAGTAGTGGCTGGAGGATTCACGGAGATTACAGCTGTGAGGTCATCAGATCTAGGCATGGACATATCACTCCTACAAGTCACACATGAGGAAGCAGATGTGCCTTGTGCTTCACTGCACACACAGATGCTAAGACAGTGGTTGTTTCAGCACATTTTGAGAAGATTCAATGCACTCAGCTACGGATGAAGGTAGGAACTTATAAGATGTCAAAATACATCCCCATCCATGAAATCCACCAGAAGCTATCCAATGGTCAACTGAAAACTTTGCTACCAATCCATGCTATATGTGGATGTGACAGTGTTTCACAATTTGCAGGCCATGGCAAGAAATCAGCATGGAAAGTCTTTCAAACACACAACCAGCTCTTAGCAGACCTAAGCACAAGAGATGCTACAGACGATGCATTCAAGCCTGCAAAGAGGTTCATATGCTGCGTGTATAAACTGCCAAATGATACAGACACTTGAAATAAAGCACGTGTTATACTTTTCTGTAAAGGACATTCTCAAGAATCACTGCCACCAACATCTGTGGCAGCAAGGCTCCATATCCGACATGCTCATTACCAGACCATAGTATGGAAGCAAGCATACATCGCTACGCCAGAACTACCCCAAGTAACAGACATGGGTTGGATTATGTCAGCGAGGATTTGGTGACAAGGCTGATGACTTTTCCTCCAATTCCAGGTGTGTGCAACGAAATTGTCACATGCAACTGCGGCAAAGCACGTCTAAGTCACAATTGTAGCTGCAAAAAAGTTAAGCTGACCTGCACAGATGCATGTTTATGTGCATATGGAGAAGAGACATGCAGAAACATCATAGACTGAGGTGGCAACTAAGAAGCACAGACTGAGACATATCAGAGCAAGAATATATATATATATATATATATATATATATATATATATATATATATATATATATATATACACGCACACACACACACACACATATATGGTGGTATATGTGTATTCTTTGGTATCATAAACATACTGACACAGTGTTCAACCTCTACATTGCACATAAGCCATGTTATGGGGCAAATTACAGAAAAAAATGGCGGCCATTTTCTTTCTCATTTTTCAAGGTCAAGACCCAAAAAAAGGGTGGCAGACAATTTTTTCGGATTCAACACCCTCAAATTGACTTAAGAAGCTTGTCTGCCCACTTTTAACACGAAATGCCTACAACATTTTTTTTCTTAATCTGGACCTGTCTACTGAGTTAATAGTACAATACAGTGCGCGTCATCACAGTGCGCGATTCGCATTGTGCGCGAGTGACCAAAAATCATAACCAAAAACTCCTGAATGTGCGAGTTTACCGCACAGAATGCGAGGCAGAGGCAAGGAGTGGCTCAAAAATGCCTTTTTCTATTAGTGCGCGACCACCCCTCACACAGCGCATCACGTGTCATCATGTTGATGCACAGAAATTCCCGGGCATTCTACTGCGCAGCTTGGGGTACAAGGAAGCAGGCGTGCCATAACAGTCCTGGCTCGTGCACTGTACGGATCCGCTCTCTACAGCTAACCTGTCGTGTACAACGTGTGGTGTTTTTTGTGCTGCTCCATCCTTGCCTGTACTTCGCCGCACCATGGCTCCAACCCCAAGAGTTAAGAAACTTCTGACGCACACCACCAAGTTAAAGATCATTAAGATGAAGGAGGAGGGTCAAGGAAACACTGCCATTGGGAGAGCCCTGGGACTGGCTGAATCTACAGTGAGAACTGTGTGGAAGAACCGTGAAGCCATAAAGGCTGTAGTGAAGATGTACGGTGCCTATGACCTAGACGGACGTTCGCGGGTGGGAAATCGTGCTATGATACTAATGGAGCGCTATATTGCCACCTTCATAATGAGGAAGGAAAAGGAAGGTGTTCCACTGAATGAAAGATTTACTTGGAACCAAGCCCAGCTCTTTTACAAGGTAGCATCTCGCAGGTTAAAAGTGGAAAAACCTTTCAGGTCATCGGTTGGATGGCTGGACCGTTTTCTCAAGCACAAGGAACTCCGTTATGTGAAAGTGTCTGGTGCACATGCCTCTACCGACGAGCTGGCCGTGAGAGACTATCCTGCGATATTTAGAGCGATTATTGAAAAGGGACAGTACACAGACAGGCACAGGGAAGAAATAAACAGGAGAAGACAGACGCTCATAACAAGCTACATAGAGTGGGTTCAAGTTGATGAAATTGCGGAACCAGCGACATCGTCTGCTCCTGTTCCTGTTGAGGATGAAGAGGATGCAATGTCAGAAGTGTCAGCATTGGACTTTGAAGGGTTTATGGCCGAAGTGAGTGACTTTGATGCTCCTGGGGAAGGTGCTCGAGGAGTCTGTGGAGGGAAGTATTGCTGCGGTGGGGAGTGCGGCGCTGTAAGTATTGCTGCGCCTCGGAACCCCTGTTATTTAACCCTTACACCGCGGGCATGTTTACCAATGTTCTACGTGTCCCACGGGGTAATTCGGGCTCTGACAGACTCTCAAAAAATATTTGCCAAAAATCAGTTATTAGTCCTAGAATATTAAAATTACATATGCTTATGGCACATACCTTCAGCTTTCTCCTGGAATGTTTGTTGACCCTTCATCAGTTACCGTAGGACTTGTGGAGACCTCTGAAGTTGGGTAACGAAGTCTCCACTTTACACTTCCCGACAACCCGTAATATGATTACCACAGCCAGATATTAACACTATAAACACTACTCTATGATTATCAAGAAGGTTGGGATCCATACTTAAAAAAAAAAAAAAAAAAAAAAAAAAAAAAAAAACACTGTGAAAGCAATGAAAATTGCGAGCGCGTATGACCTTCGCACTTGTGCTAGTTCGCTCTTGGTACTCTGTCATTTATTATTCATAAAACCCTGCACACTTTATATTTCTATTACTATATCACACTTATATATATCTGGAGTTTTTCTCCATAAGTTTCCTTCAGTAGTATTAGTTTACTGTCACTGAAGTCATTCAATTTTTCATTCAGTAAAATACGTAGAGAGCCACGGATTCACTTTCACTGTTATAACATAAAGTACTTGTATTCATATTCTTATATTACTAGTTACTTACATTACTATTTACTTTTTCTATTGTATTTTCAATATTTACCCTTCTATTTCACTTACACTGTGTTAGTCACTGTCACTTTCAGCAAGATAAAACTATAATACACTGTTCAATCATATGTACTGAACATCCACTGCTTTCACTTGCTATTTCCATATTATTTCCACATTACTCTCCTTTCCCACTTGCACTTTTAGAAATGCTTCTGGCTGTGGTAATCAAAGAAGCAGGTAACACAGAGGGGAACCTGGCACTCACTGCACTGCCAAGAGGTGCGTTTGTCCTCAGGTGTGCGTCGGGTGGTATGTGCACACACCTGACACCTGTGGATCGCAGCCTTCCTTTTGCCTGTGGCAGGCATTAGCACCAGTCTGTGCCGATCCATATACGCCCTCTGCTCAAGTCGGTTGGGAAGTGTTACTGGATGGCGCCTTGGAGTTGCTGCTGTCACCCTACCATATCTTTCCAGCAGCTGCTGAACACAAGTCCTGGCGAACAACCTCAGGGAGAAGGACTTGGGTGGCTTGACCTTCATCTTGTACAGGATGAAGGCGTTCAGCATCGTCATATCTATGAGATGCAGAAAAACTTTCCTGTACCACTTAGTATTCTTCCTGAGGCAGTTGATCTCACCAATCATCACGTCGGACTTGTCCACCAGTCGCATGTTGATATTGTAGTCTAACACAGCATCAGGTTTCATCACAGGTTTGCCTATCCTACGGTCGACCTTCCCACTGTCTGTCATTTCCCCCTTATGTACGGTGGTGAGCATGTGCACGACCCTCTTGTCATGCCACCGTATTGCCAGCATCTTCTCAGACTTGCGTAGGTGCACGTCTCCTCGCTGCGAGGTTCCTGCCTCTGTGAATTTAGGGAAGTGGGCACGATTACTTTTGACAGTGCCGTAGGAGCCAATGCCGCGCTCTGAAAGGTATTTGGCAAGTTTCGGTGCTGTATAATATTTGTCTGTATACAGCACATGATTCCCACCAAAATACTTTTCAAGGAGCATTTTCACTACACAGCCTGAGAAGCCAAGGGGGTGTGTTTTATCCAGATCGACAGTGCTGGCTGAATAAATGACGAAGTCAAGGATGTACCCCGTCTTACAGTCGAACAATACAAAGAACTTGATTCCAAAGCGATGGCATTTGCTTGGAATGTACTGTACAAACCGAAGACGTCCTCTGAACAAAACCAAGGATTCGTCAATGACAACCTTCTGAAAGGGGTGGAAGAATGACATAAACTTATCCTTCATTCTGCTCAGAATCTCCCAGATCTTCCAGAGTGGGTCGGTTTGGGAAGGTACATCGTTGTCGGCAAAGTGCAGGTTTCCCATGATGTTCCGGAAGCGATCTCTGGCCATGTACTTATTGAAGGTGGGTGAGGGTAGTAAGGGGTCCATGGACCAGTATTCTTCCAACTCATGCTTCTTTGAGTGTGGCATGAGAAGCATGAGGGCAAAGAACACATACAGCTCCTGCACTCCCAGCATGAACCACTGTTGCATCTTGGCTGCACCTGTACCACTTGCAGCACGTTGTGATTCATACCTGTTGGTCTCATCACATGTGCTGCATGACTTCGTCATCTAGGAAGGCCAAAAGGAAGTCCACAAACTCAGCATTATCGTCAAGAGTGAAGGCAGGCTGTACTCCTGAGGAACTCTCACCAAAAACTAAATGTTCTAGCACAAAATCGGACCCTTTCGTCCACGCGAAGGCGTCCAGGATTCCCTGTCATGGCGGAGTAGGGTGGGTGAGGGTGGTGGGTGGCTGTGAGGCAGATTTACCCCGTTCAAGGTCACTCGCACTAACCCTGAGTTGCCATACAGCACTAGCAGCCCTTACTCTAGTAGCAACTCTACTTTTACTGGTCCGGGATTTACCTCTTCCTCTACGGCCTGCCTTCACTGTTGATGCTGGTGGTGACTCCGAAGACGAAGACTCCGGAGATAATTCAGCAGACGAAGAGGAAGAAATGAGTGAAGTGGGGCTTGGGGAACGGGGAGGTGAATCAACTCGGGACTCATGGCGGGCTGGGTCACGCGGGACCATTGTTCTGGGGCTAACACGTCGCCTTTTCACTCCCTTCCCTTGCTGCGCTAACGGCTCCTTTCCCTTGGAGCTAGGGATAACTTCCGACACTGAAGCACTCGTACTAGCACTTTCTGGCACGATTTCCTCACCCGGCTCATCACATGATTCACCCGAAGGGTCAAAATCACTATCCATCATCACCATAGACAATTCCACTAGTCCACGTTCCACTGCAGTCACTTAGTCCTTTCCTGCTTCCCTCACAACTTTTTCTCGGTGTAGAGGTCACGGGGCCCTTTGCAATGGGCGCAGAAGCGGCAGAAATGGCGGGGCACGAGTGCGACATGTCATGACCACAGCGAGGACAAGGAACTAAATGCCACGGCTTATCTGAGAAGGCAAGGGTTGACAATGACACTGAGGATGACAGCTGCTAACTTACATGCTAATAAATTATTGGTAGAAAATCTCGGCAATACATAAAGAAATAGGTAGTTCCAGGTGAATGTAAATGTCACCTTAGGCTTCTCCCTTCCTTTCTGATATATATTTTTATTACAGATATAGATTACAAGGCATAATTCAAAGGGGAAATTACCGTGGTAATGTAGCGAATGAATGCACGTGAGGTGTTGTCAGGTGATAATTAGCCAATTCCTGGTGTATACCACTATCACTTACCTTATTTTCTTTTGGTATATGTTATTTTGTATAAGTATCAGGCATAGGGCTTATTTCAATGGATGAAATCTGTGGAAAAATCCAGGGGAGATTTGCTTAGCGCAGCGCGGCCTGGGAGGTGAGAGGACAGGGTAATGGAGGGCAGGTTGGGAGGGGAGTCAGGAAGGGGGGAAAATCACTAAAATGTCAGCAATGGATGGGAGTACAGATGAGATTTGGAGTGCTGACTAGTGTTGGACATTGGCAGTACTGATAGATGATACAAGCCACCACTTGAAAGTCCGGGATAATTCAAAATAACACAGAATCACAAAAGTGATGCCCCGCGGTATGATCCATTGCGCCCAAGCGTCACGAAAGTGACGCCCCGCGGTTAAGGTCATCAGGCCTGTTGTCTACTGTTGTTAAGGTGACTACCCATATTTTTGTTATTGTAGCTATAGCTTTATTACAATGTCTGAAAAATATGATCTTTATTATGTCTCTAAGGGTCAAAAAATGTCCAGGTATGAGGGGGTACCACCCATAGGTGACATGTAGAGGTGTGCGGTACGTAGGAGGACTACTGGGCCTTGAAAGCAGGCTTTGAAGCCTATGCCCAGAGTCGGTCACATAAAAAAAAAAAAAAAAAAAAAAAAAAAAAAATGTATTTATTCCCATGAGATTATGTATTCCCAGTGCGCGAGGTCGTGGACCGCCCAATCTCTCGCGCACTGTGCGAGCCTACTGTACTTCTTTTACTCTAACTTGGCCCTAAAACAGCCATCTCTCCACCCTGAATGCGGAGTTGTAACAAAGATTAACACTGAAATACGTTGCTAGTCATGAAGAAGTGCTATGAAAAGGATGTAGGGCTGTAGCATGTCTTTTTCCGGATCTGAACTACGTGAAATATGCTGCAAAGTAAAAAATTCTTGGCCAAATTTAATGTGAAAAAATTATAGTGCACATTCCCAGGCTCATTATGACTATGCTGAATAAAATCATCTGACATTAGCTGGAACAGAAGTCTAGAGATATCCCAATCCTGATACCAACATGCATGACTGTTTACCTTGAATTCTGCCTTTTGGCGGAGGGTTATTTTCCGTAACCTGGCGATGAGTTGGGTTGAGCGCCAGAAGCCAAGGAGTTCCTGCCTGGATACTAGTTGAAGCATACACCTCTTGTCCCTATCCTCCCTAATGCCACCTTGCCATTTGATACTGGTAAGATGGATAAAGATGCATCGCAGAGCAGGAAATGCACATCTTCCTCACCAGGGTAAGTCTGTGGATGAATGCAGATGGATAATATTGGCAAACACATAACCAACAAGCATAATTCTTCTGTCATGTTATACATTTAATAATACAATAAGCTTGTTAAAATGCATAAAAAGGCATACAGAGAAGAAAATGCACATCTTCCTCGACAGGGTATGTATAAGGATAACTACTGATGGAGAGATACTTCACTGAGCTCAAGTTATTAATTCAATTGTCTGACATACCGAGTCTTAGATACAGAGGAAAACCACATCTTCATGGGGGTATTTCTGAGGATGGTTACAGAAATGCAGGCAGTTACAGACTTTCATTAGCCACAAATTTTGACTTATACTGTTTAACATACAATGTGTCGTTGTAGTGGTAGTAGCCCCAGGTTCATCAGCAATGCGAACCCGGTGGACTGCAGGTGGAAATTTCTTCCTCCTGCAACTCACCATCCCCTTTTTACGGGACAAGGAAATAATTGGAGGGCATTCATTTACTGTAGAGCTTCGCCGTCCACTTATATCGGTGCCACCATGTGAAGGCATACCTCTCCATCACCATGCATTGTTGTAATAACGCAGCTGCAGATACATGGCACAGAAGGAAATCTAGATCTTCCTCACCAAGCTATGTCTGGACGGATTTACACAGCCATAGCTAGTCCTTGCTTAAACGTTTCACTCATTTTTTTTTTTTTTCACTTGAAGTTGTTTTAACATTACCAGCCAATATCCTGCCTCTGTCATGTCTGTCTCGTCTTCAACACCATCTGGCACAAATGATGTACACTGCCCCTCAGCCACGCTCTCCCTCAGCCTCATTGCTTGGCCCTTCCCATCTCTTTTCATCTTCTCTTGAGGACATGCATTGATCGTCCAGGACCTCCAGCTGTACTCCAGCCTCATGGTGGACCCATAGTGACGACTCAGACCTGCCTAGGACATGCTTCAGGTGGGTGGCTTTTTTTTTTTTTTTTTCTCTTTAAATTGCTAAGCAATGGGTTTCTGTTTGATCTATGCTCATCCTTTAGTGAGACATTACTGTATATATAAACACAAGGCCTCTGACCCCTCTGTAGTTTCACCAAAACTCTAAAAATGGCAATAATAATGATAAAACTAAAAGGGATTTTAATTCCCGAGCTAGGCAACTAAGGCCATATAGCCCCGCTAGGTTACAGGAGCACACTACCACTCCTGGCATGGCACTCACGGGCGAGACTTGAACTCACGACCCGCCGGACCACGAGCTCGATGCTCTACCTCAGAGCCACCGTACCCCACTCTAAAAATGGCAAGAAATACCCCATTAATAGCAAATACCACTACTATTCCGAGAAATATTTGCCTGGTTGTACTGTGACCCAGGTCCATTGATCATTATCATCAAAAGTGCTGAAATTTCTCATTACCCAGCTGTAGGAGATTCCCCCCCCCCCCAACACAGCTACAACGCAACATGAGAGTTATCTGATGGCGGGGGAGCAGCACCAGCAGCTTAGAAAACACTTCAAAGGGTCTTTTAAAAACTCTTGCTGTGTTGGTATCTGTTTGTGCTTGATGCTCAGCACAAAATTTGTAATACAGACAGATGCAAACTTAGGATTATCTGTCCAAAAAGAAAGCGAACTTTTCAAAGAACTTATTGCTTTATTTACAACTTAATCATGTCTGTCTTCTTCAAAATACTATCCTCCACTGTTCATGCAACATTCCCAACGTTTTTCCAGTTCGGGAATGCGTTTTCAGAGATGGTGCTGTGACGACTATCTTAGTTTCGACATGTAGCCATACACCCACATTTCATCATCTGTTATGAAATTATTCCAGAAGTTTTCACCAACACTCAGACAACTCCTGTCTGACTTTGAAAGGGTTCTCTTTTTGCTTATCTGTAAGCAGACGTGAGACGAATTCTGCGGCAACACGATGCATCTTCAGTGTCTCGGTTAAATCACGTGGGACAAACTTCAGATAGCTACTTCCTTGGACACCTCATGGACAGTCAGGTGACAATACATGTATTCATAGATCACAGCATGCACTTTCTCAACATGACTGTTGCCTCCTGATGTGGAAGACCATCCAGATTTGGAATAATATTTGATGGAGATTCTTCCTAACCTGAACCACTGGAACAACCTGACATTGCGTATGGCTCAAACAATCCTCCCCATACAACTGTTGCAACATCTGAAAAGTCTCCATAGCTAAAAGTTTTTTCCAATTTGAAACAGAATTCCATGCAAACCCATTGCTCAAGATCCTTCATTGTTCAACTTGCAACAAATTGTCAAGTGCACTAAACACACATTCACTCAAGCATGTGTTCCTCAATGACTGTGATGTGGCGTGAAGCAGCTATAGTCGCGGTGCACGACTCTGATGTTGTCATTATCATACCCTGGCAATGTACTTGTCAACAGTGCTTCCGATTTCGTATCATATTATACACAAATCATATTGTTATACATGAATCACACACTTATATTATATACGAAATCGTGTATAATATAACCTTGGTAGGTTGCCAAGGTACGATAATAGCAATGTCAGAGTCGTGCACTGCAACTATAGTGCTGGACTAAAGGTCAAAGTTGCTGCTACACTGCGCTCCCGTTGCAAGCACACTGTCAGTTCATTAGCGCTCTGTTTAAAAAGTTTGTTTCCTTTTTTGACAGACCACGTACATTTATATGCGTATACTAGCAAAATGCCCAGTACTGGCAGGGGAAAAATGACCAGGCCTACAGGTATTTCCTTGGGACTCTGAGGGAGCTACCCCCTGTGGAAGATGATCTTGAGATCCCAAGAGACATATTCCCCATGGACCTACTTACTCCATGGACCTATTTTCGTATTGTCTACCCACCAACCTATTCTGTATGCACCTATTTTCCCACTACCCACCTAACTGCCCTTCTTAGCCACCCACCTTATCCCACATGGACCTATTTTTCCACTAGCAACACCCCTATTTCCCATGGACTTATTTTCCCACAACCAACCTCTCTATTTCCCTGAACCTATTTTCCCACAATCCAACCCATTTCCCCACTACCCATCCCCCCTATTACCCATAGACCACAACTCACCCCATTCCCCATGGACCTATTATCCCACTACCCACCCCCCTATTCCCATAGATCTATTTTCCCACAACACCTCATTCAACATGAACTTATTTCCCCACTACCCACCCCCCTATTCCCCACAGACCTATTTTCCCACAACCCTATTTCCCATGAACCCATTTTCCCATTACCCATCCAACTATTCCCCATTACCCACCCACCTGCCCACCCCACCCATGCACCTATTTTCCCACTACCACCCACCTATTCCCATAGACCTACTTTCCCAGCACCACCTACCTATTCCCCATGGGCCTACTTTTCTACTACCCGCCCACCCACCCTGCCCAACCTCATCCACACAACACTGCTTAGCCTATCCACCGCTACCACCCCACTCAACTTACTGCAAATTAGTCAGTGGTAACTGGCCCCAAAGTTCCTCCATGTTGATGGCTAATTCAAACTTAGTCCATTAGGGGCACCATTTTACCAACTTTAAACCACACAAAAATTTCCGGCAACCCTTCCCCTCTTAACTTCCATTGCAGATAAACATATAGACACTTTAAAAATACAAGATAAATAATACATGTATACAGGTGTGTATGTATACATATATATTGACCTAGGATATAAAGAAAATATACAGACTGACTTTAAACCATGGCATTACACCAATTCTCAAAAGGCTTCAGAACATTTTCATACTCTATACATCGATACCGTTAATATGCTTTTTACATGCTCATTTTGCACTAAAAGAATTTTTTCCTCTTGAGAAGCCCGAATATGGAATGGAGTGTTAGGTATTACGGCTAATATCAGATTACAATAAAAGAAATCTTTGCAGCCAAAGGGGTAATTTTTTGCTACTGCAGGATTATGGGTTTACAGCACATTTCAATAACTGCTTGACTGGTATCTTTAAGTCTGTTACTGACCAGATTAACAGTATTCACCAGAGGCAGTACTTTTCAAAACGTAAGAAATTACCCCAGTGATTCTGATTAGCTCCAAGACCTTCAATGCTACTGCAAATGGAAGGCTATAAACGTCTTTGGTATAAAAAATCAAAATGCATTATTGAGCACTAAACACTACTGGTTGATCAATGCTGCCGTTAAGCATCTTGGGAAAAAAATGAAGGATGGTTCATGGTACATAACTAAGCTGATATCAGAAGGGCTTTAGTGATTTTAATTGTCAGGTACAGTAATTATTTTTATAATCAAGCTTGATAATGCATTTCAAATTATACCTGGTATGAGGGATGTCAAGAAAAAAATTAATGGCATTTCCAAAATTGCTATCCTTTATTTACACCCCAAAAGTAAATATTCTAAAAGATATTATTCCATCGGTGGCAGCAACTATCCAACACAGGCTTTAAACAAAGCACCCACAGGTAAGAGGAAGGCCTGGAACAGGAGCAAAGATGCGGTCAGTGACGGAATAGGTGGTGGGTGCACTGACTTTGTATGTAATGTGATGGACTGGAAGTGTTGTCGGTACTGGCGCAACACCTCGCACAGTAGCAGCAGCACGTGTGGCCGCAGCCTGGGCTGCTCTAAATTTTGCCATGAAGGATGCCCTAGCTGCCTTCACCTCAGGAGTATCTTCCACAGGTTTGGGGGGAACACCTGGATATGTCACGGGAGCAGCTCCAGCCATGCTGTAAAGAGTTGTCTCAATTTTAGGGACACGGGCAGCAGCCTTATTCCACAAAGCCATGAATTCAGCTGTAGCTTTCTGTACATCAGCAGTAGGTCTTACTGGCTGTGGAGCACTATAAACAGTGGCTGAATGGATGGAGGAGGCACGCTCAGCAGCTGCATGCCATGCAGCCATAAATTCAGCTGTAGCTTTCTTAACTTCCTCAGTGTAGCCAACCTGAGTTGGTAGAGAGGCAACAGCATGTTCAACAACACCACCTCGACGAGCTGCAGCATTCCAAGCAGCCATAAACTCAGCTGTGGCCTTCCGTACTGCATCAGTCTCTCCTACTTGTACAGGGGCTTTGTACTGAGTAACAATTTTTGATGCCCTCTGAGCTGCAGCATTCCAGGCAGCCATGAACTCAGCTGTAGCCTTCTGAACCTCTGGGGTTGGCCCAACAGGGGTAGAGGGTGCAGCAGCATAGGAGATTGGAGCTGGGGCAGCAGCAGGAGCAGCATATGTTATAGGTGCAGGTCTGGCACCAGGTCCCATGATAATATTAACATCAGGGGCAGCTTCAGCAGCAGCAGCAGCAGCTCTCCAAACCTTCATGAACTCAGCAGTTGCCTTCTCTTGAGCAATGGTAAACTGAGGAACACCATCAACAATCCTGGGGGTCTCTGTGCTGGGGGCACCAGCAACTCTGTAGATGGTAGGCTGGATGGAAGTTACTCGTGAAGCAGCTTCTCTCCAGGCTGCCAAGAACTCGGATGTAGCACGCTGAACTTCCGCAGTGGGCTGCACCGGTCGTGGGGCACCAGTGTATGGGGTCGCAGTATAGGAGACAGCAGCACGAAGAGTAGAAGCTCGACGGGCAGCAGCTTCCCAGGCAGCCATGAACTCAGCGGTAGCTTTCTGAACATCAGCAGTTGGCTGAACTGGCTGAGGAATAGAGTAGGTAGCATGTTCCACAACACTGGCACGGCGAGCAGCAGCATTCCATGCAGCCATAAACTCAGCTGTAGCCTTCCGCACTGCTTCAGTCTCTCGCACCTGTGTTGGCGCCTGGATTGTGTAGGCACCAGTTGGAGCAGTCTTAACCAGTACATGTTGGATCCTGGAAGCCCTGGCAGCAGCCTTGTTCCAGGCAGCCATGAACTCAGCAGTAGCTTTCTGAACCTCTGGGGTTGGCCCAACAGGGGTAGAGGGTGCAGCAGCATAGGAGATTGGAGCTGGGGCTGGGGCAGGAGCAGCATAAGCAACTGGTGCAGGTCTGGAAGGAGCCCTAGCACTGGCTCCCATGATGATGTTAACATCAGGGGCGGCTTCAGCAGCAGCAGCAGCAGCTCTCCAAATCTTCATGAACGCAGCAGTTGCCTTCTCTTGAGCAATGGTAAACTGAGGAACACCATCAACAATCCTGGGGGTCTCTGTGCTGGGGGCACCAGCAACTTTGTAGATGGTAGGCTGGATAGAAGTTACTCGTGAAGCAGCTTCTCTCCAAGCTGCCAAGAACTCAGATGTAGCACGCTGAACCTCCGCAGTAGGCTGCACCGGTCGTGGGGCACCAGTGTATGGGGTCGCAGTATAGGAGACAGCAGCACGAAGAGTAGAAGCTCGACGGGCAGCAGCTTCCCAGGCAGCCATGAACTCAGCGGTAGCTTTCTGAACATCAGCAGTTGGCTGAACTGGCTGAGGAATAGAGTAGGTAGCATGTTCCACAACACTGGCACGGCGAGCAGCAGCATTCCATGCAGCCATAAACTCAGCTGTAGCCTTCCGTACTGCTTCAGTCTCTCGCACCTGTGTTGGCGCCTGGATTGTGTAGGCACCAGTTGGAGCAGTCTTAACCAGTACATGTTGGATCCTGGAAGCCCTGGCAGCAGCCTTGTTCCAGGCAGCCATGAACTCAGCAGTAGCCTTCTGAACCTCTGGGGTTGGCCCAACAGGGGTAGAGGGTGCAGCAGCGTAGGAGATTGGAGCTGGGGCTGGGGCAGGAGCAGGAGCAGCATAAGCAACTGGTGCAGGTCTGGAAGGAGCCGCACCAGCTCCCATGATGATGTTAACATCAGGGGCGGCTTCAGCAGCAGCAGCAGCAGCTCTCCAAATCTTCATGAACGCAGCAGTTGCCTTCTCTTGAGCAATGGTAAACTGAGGAACACCATCAACAATCCTGGGGGTCTCTGTGCTGGGGGCACCAGCAACTCTGTAGATGGTAGGCTGGATGGAAGTTACTCGTGAAGCAGCTTCTCTCCAGGCTGCCAAGAACTCGGATGTAGCACGCTGAACTTCTGCAGTGGGCTGCACCGGTTGTGGGGCACCAGTGTATGGGGTCGCAGTATAGGAGACAGCAGCACGAAGAGTAGAAGCTCGACGGGCAGCAGCTTCCCAGGCAGCCATGAACTCAGCGGTAGCTTTCTGAACATCAGCAGTTGGCTGAACTGGCTGAGGAATAGAGTAGGTAGCATGTTCCACAACACTGGCACGGCGAGCAGCAGCATTCCATGCAGCCATAAACTCAGCTGTAGCCTTCCGTACTGCTTCAGTCTCTCGTACCTGTGTTGGCGCCTGGATTGTGTAGGCACCAGTTGGAGCAGTCTTAACCAGTACATGTTGGATCCTGGAAGCCCTGGCAGCAGCCTTGTTCCAGGCAGCCATGAACTCAGCAGTAGCCTTCTGAACCTCTGGGGTTGGCCCAACAGGGGTAGAGGGTGCAGCAGCATAGGAGATTGGAGCTGGGGCAGCAGCAGGAGCAGCATATGTTGCAGGTGCAGGTCTGGCACCAGGTCCCATAATAATATTAACATCAGGGGCAGCTTCAGCAGCAGCAGCAGCAGCTCTCCAAACCTTCATGAACTCAGCAGTTGCCTTCTCTTGAGCAATGGTAAACTGAGGAACACCATCAACAATCCTGGGGGCCTCTAAGCTGGGGGCACCAGCAACTTGGTAGATGGTAGGCTGGATGGAAGTTACCCGTGAGGCAGCTTCTCTCCAGGCTGCCAAGAACTCGGATGTAGCACGTTGAACTTCCGCAGTAGGCTGCACCGGTCGTGGGGCACCAGTGTATGGGGTTGCAGTATGGGATACGGCCACTTGAAGAGCAGAAGCTTGACGGGCAGCAGCTTCCCAGGCAGCCATGAACTCAGCGGTAGCTTTCTGAACATCAGCAGTTGGCTGAACTGGTTTAGGAACTGAGTAGGTAGCCTGCTGCACAACACTGGCACGGCGAGCAGCAGCATTCCATGCAGCCATAAACTCAGCTGTGGCCTTCCGTACTTCTTCCGTCTCCCTGACTTGTGTTGGCATCTGGATTGTGTAGGCACCAGTTGGAGCAGTCTTAACCAGTACATGCTGGATCCTGGAAGCCCTGGCAGCAGCCTTGTTCCAGGCAGCCATGAACTCAGCAGTAGCCATCTGAACCTCTGGGGTTGGCCCAACTGGTGCTGCAGAGTAGGTGGCTGTGTAGTGAGTAACTGCTGGTACAGCATGGACGGATGTGTAATGAGTAACTACTGGGGCAGATGTCCAAACAGCCCGCTGGGACCCAGTGGCATCTCCTGATACACTGCTATACTTGTAGCTCACAGAGGCCGAGCTGGAGCTGGAGCCATTGCCATTATCGCAGTCATCATCATCATCTGGGACGGGAGTTGCCAAAGCTGTCACCAGCAGGGCTGCTAACACCTGAAACCAATGCACACAGAAGTTAATTCTAGAAGAAATTAATGTTGAACTACAGTATTCATCCCGTTAGAGATACAGGCCTACGTACGAAATAACTGGGTAACCATGTGCTATGTAAAACATGGGGTTACTGAGCATTTTTTAAGTTTCTAAACTTTAGTACCCTTAACATTCAAGTAGCTATTCCGCTAATACATGAGATGCTGATGCTTCGAAATATTGGGAGCGAGGTTATAATTACTATTTTTAATTTCACTCATAATGATAAAAATTAGGGAAAATATTGCTACAGAGGCTTTGCTGTAAAAAATAATGCAATGGCCCGAGCCAATAGGCTGTGTGATAACCCATGATAAAGGGAAATCTGTATTGCTGTAATCAAGTACCGTAATTTTAAGGAATGTAAAGGATTAACTGCATGAACAACGGCAACATAATACATTAATATCATACAGTCCCATGTGCTGATGCCAAGTAAAGATTCTGGCAGGCAAGCTAAAGCTATGAAACAGTCACCCCCATTTGTTAATGAAGTCACATCTTACCAAGGGCACACACCGTGACCTTGTCATGCTGCAATCGGTATATCCTGGGTAACAACAGGGATGAAAAGTAAAGAAACTTCACCTCATGTGCAGAGGATGTGCTACGTAGTGAAGATATATTTCAATTGCACAGAAATTTAATACGTTTCACCAATTTCTTTGTGATACTATGACAACCACCCTAAGTATTCCGATAATTTTAATCTTTGCTGTGGAAGTTTGTTGTCCTGCAATTAATATAACAAAAGGAAACTGAACATTAACTGATTTTCTTTGCGATAATATGACACCACAGTGTGGTGGTCTATATAGTGCTTCTCCCTCCTCAGAACTCTGCTGACAAATTCTAAGTTGCATGAACAGTTCATTGTGCATTACCAACGTCCATCCTGCATCATTTTCTACCTCCCATACACGTTTTCATACTTTAATGAAGCTCTTTTACATCTACTGACTGCATGGTTGGTTACTGCTTTCATGATGCTGCCAAAATATGTACTCCTCAGACTGAGCCATCCCATCATTACATTAGATATCACTAGTTTGTTTTAAAGAAACAATACACAAACCATGCTTCCTGTATATATTATACAAACCATGCTCTCTCTCTCTATATATAATCCTGTGTTGCCCCATGAGCGTAGGAGCCCGAGGCTAGGCAAGTTGGTCCTGACATTTAAGATGAGTGACCAGCTTCACTCATCCCTGAGCGGCATTATGTGAGCAATAAACTCCAACCATCCCTTGCATATAAACCTGAATAGGCTCAATCCGATTGGAGAGCCTTATTTGCCCACTAAACCACCAGGCGCCATAATTTGGTTAGGTTATATGGTTACCACCCAGCATAGTAAATGGTTTCCTGGCGTACAGGAAACCATTTGGCTTGTCACTCAGTGCAGAGTCATCCGTGGCAGAAGGAGGAGGAAAGAATGAAGAAAGTAAAGACAGGAGAGGAAGGAAGGACGGAAGAGAGGAAAAGGCAGTACTACATCGACTGAGTGGATGGTGAGTGCCCCCACCTACCAGGTGTGCGTGTATTTATATATATATATATATATATATATATATATATATATATATATATATATATATATATATATATATATATATACACACCATGTAGGACCGATTTGATGGCATAATATTTGGTTTCAACCTGATGCAGCTGGGCTACTCCTGCAACTCTAGGTCGTGGTTGCATGTTATTAGGTTGATTTCAAAAAGACCCACCTTGGCTACTATTAAAACTGACTGTCCAATCTGACTACATATGGCTACCAACCGAGCTGAATGAGTCAGGGGTTTTTCAGGTTTGAACAAATGCCGTAGCTGTTTTTTTTTTTTTTTTTTTTTTTTTTTTTTATAAATAAGCCGCTGGATCTTAAGGGAACTAAAACTTTTCTAGACACCCAAATCCTATATCCGTTCCCTGCAGAATCTAGAATCTGATCCACATCCATACGAATATCAGTCCATTCCTTAACCATTTAAACATTTGTCTTCCCCAATCCAATGACATTTTTATACTTTTTCTTGCTGCCTCCAGACGACTTTGTTAACTTTGGTGGCACCGTTTGTAGTGTCAGAGATATAGTCTTCAGTAACCCTTCACAAACGGACGCGTCTCCCTAAACTGAATAAAATAGCCTCAATGTAACAAGTCTCCAGAGAGGTAGTAATACTGACCTTAAACAATACATTTTATTTGTGTGTGTGTGTGTGTGTGTGTGTGTGTGTGTGTGTGTGTGTGTGTGTGAGAGACAGAGAGAGAGAGAGAGAGAGAGAGAGAGAGAGAGAATAATTCTGTCGTATCTTTCACTTTATGATTCACTCGATGGGTTATGAAGGGCCTGGTTGCTTTACTGAATTACGTTATATGAGTAAAATATGCTAAACGATCGTAAACGCAACTGAATTCTATGGTTTCTTAAGATCTTTAGGCAGAAGCAACCCTTTACAGGACTGATTTAGGCATTAGACAGAAGATCTAACAGACAGTAAAACTATGACGACTTCAAAGATGAAACAGAAGCCATTTATTTAAATTTCATACGGAATATATATATATATATATATATATATATATATATATATATATATATATATATAAAGGTAAATTTGATACACAATAAAACCATCCAACTTCCAAACTGAAACCATGTAGGTTGTACGACAATTCATGGGAAGGAATATGACGTTAGAATAAGATTAAACATTTCACATTTTCAGGAGTCTTGTAAAAGCATCCTGTCAGTATAATACCGTAGGTTTATGTATGATACAAAAGCTTTCACATGGTCACGAATTATGGGGGGGGGAAAAAAAAAAAAAAAAAAAAAATGAAATCTGAAAACATGAGCTAAGTAACCCTTCTCAGCAATGACAGAAAACTCTTCAGCCCTCCGTAGAGAAAACGGACATCATTACATTTCCGACACTAGACTTTCTAGTGTTTACGCTGACTTGCAGAAACACATGCACATCAGAACACAATATAGGTACCAATTCATCGATGATTTACACGTTGGTTCTTGAGTTTGCAATAGTCAAAATGGAATATTTGTGAAGTATATATCTCACTTTTTCCCAAGGAAGATGCAACGAATTTCCATACACTTAAGAAGCAAATTTACACTTTCATTGCTCATTTTCTGATTAGCGACGTTTTTTCAATCTCTTTCACTACGTACACTTAAAGAACGAGTTATTTTCTTGGTTCACTGTACTTCTCTTCCAAGACGTTTTGACACGTAGGCTAATTTTGGTGCGTTATCTGCCGGGTATAAACAATTTTGATTAAAGTATTGGCGGCAGTGGGTCCATGAACGCAGAAAGGAATTATGAAAGTATGAGAGAAACTGCTTGTTACGCTAGAGTTAAAAGTCACGTAATATAAACGGCAAAGAAAGGTGAGCGAGTTCTAGAAAAGTATAAACGAGGAATATCGGGTGGAGATTAACGAAAAAAATTATGATTACAGTAAATTTAATTCACGGATGGGGTAGAAAAGAGAGAACGAATATGCAGTGATGCTGAAATGGATGACCACTATTCGATAAGAGATTATATGGAAAGACGGTTGATGAGTTGGAAAAAAAAAAAAAAAAAAAAAAAATGGAGTGGTGGGTGTATTCTACAAGTATTGGGCAGATTGTAGAGCTGCAGAATGAGAGAATGAGACAGTGAGTTCCAGACTGAATATCTACGGTAGTTAGGCGATTAAAAAGGAGTCAAAATCAAAGAAATGTGGAGTGGCGGCAGAGTTTTCTTTAAATTCCAAGTAATAGTGAAGTGACGGCAGAGTTTTCTATACGTTTCAAATAAGAGTGGATTGAAGAGTTTCCTGTAAGTTTCCAGTGATAGTTCAAGCTGTACAGTAAGAGTAGCTCACCAATGTCTTCATGGTGCCGGATCTTTCACTGCCCTGTCGTTGTCTGCGTCTACCGCACCCTTATATACCCGAGCCACACCCGCTTCTATCCCCTAGTCTCCTCCCTCCCCTCCGGACCCGCCACAAACCCCACCCGGCCACACAACTTCCATTGCCTCCCTGTCCCCCCTCCGTCTCCCTCTTTACCCTTCCCCCCCTCCTCCCCAACCTCCTTCATTCCTGCCTTGTCCGATCCAGTTCTCTTTCCTCACCAACTTACCGTCCTTTAGATCGCCCTCTTGGTATCTACCCCATTCTTATCCCCCCCTCACCCCACACCTTCACTACCTTCTCCCTCACCCATTTCCTCCATCACTTAACCTTTCTTTCCATTATCTCATCAACGTCCTTCCCCATCTTATCAACTTCCTCCCTCATCACTCTCACCTTCCTCCCTCACCCAACCTCACTCCTCTCACCTTCTTCCCACACTTCATTAACTCCTTCACCCTCCTCTCTCCTTTATTCATTCCACAACCTCCAACCCTCTCTCACTTTATCACAGTTCCAAATACGCTTCTCTCTGTCACCCTAGAACTCTTACTCATTTCACCACACTATTCCCTTCATCTTCCTCATTCCCTCACCCGACCACCTCTACCGTCACACTATCCCCCTCACCATTCCTCAAATATTCTCCCTCATCCTACAATTCCTCTCACACACCACAATCCCCTCACCTTTCTCACTCCCTCATCCCACCATAACCCACTCACCCTTTCTTCACTACTCCCTAACTTTTCTTCCTCCCTCGCCCTTCCTCTCACCATTAACGTTACCGATTACGGATATGGAACTCGTCCCTCAGCATCTACTCAATCCTTCCTCAGTAGTCAGAATATTCTCAATATCTAGATCGTCTCCACTACTTGGGCAGTCCCTTCAGTACCATCAGCTCTTCCTTAAGTACTCAATTCTTAGCATCTAGTCAGTCCTTCAGTCCCTCTTTCCAGTATCGTCAATCCCCCCTCAGTACCTAGTTAGTCTTTCTTCAGCATCTAGCCGTCAGTCCCTCTTCAGTATCGTCCCTCCTAACTACCAGTCAAGCTTTCCTCAACATCTAGACAGCCCTTCCTCACTTCTAGTCGTCTCCTCAGTACCTTTTACGTTCTTCCGCAGTAACCGGTTAGTCCCTCCTCAGTACCTAAAGCCCCTCAGCATCAAATCATTCTTTAGTATCGCCAGTTCCTTAGTACCTATTCAGTCCCTCAGTAACCAGTCGGTCTCTCTAACCAGACAGTCACTCAGCACCCAGTCATTCCCTTAGTAACTAGTCATTCACCCACTGACTAGTCCGACCACCAGTAACCAGTCTCCCAGTATTCAGTCAGTCTTTTGGTACCTACTGTGCTTCACCTGTCTCTTAAGTCCTTTTACCAGTACCCACAGTCGGTGTTTTCATCTGGGGGAATTGAACCACTCGCCCATGTTAAGCCGGTTATATGATATTCGATGAGCTTTACTGGGCAGGAATGAGCCTCCTTAGTTACCGTACTAATAAAATTTTTCCTTCAATCTGACCACACTTAGCCACCGAGCTAAACGACATGGGGTTCTTCGTCAAATGAGAGTAAAGGCAAACTATGGTCAGTTCTTCATTACATGGCAAGTATTTCTAAGTGTGAAGGATGTGCTCCAAATATAACAACTTCTCGTCAACTGGTGCTGGAAAAAAAAAAAAAAAAAAAAAAAAAAAACTTAAGATAGGAATGGAACTTCGATAGGCATTTTTTTTTTTTTTTCTGTAACTTCATGCTTATTGACCTGAACTGAATCGCGTATTTTTTATTTTATTTGTGCCACCTTCAGACGATTTTGCTCTGGGCATACTTTTCTAAATGGAGGGGGTTGGACATCTGATTAACCACCTTTACCGTTAGATCCCTCATAAGTTGAATGAAATCGTCAGGTAACAGAAAAAAAAAAATGCATTAAATAATCTGACTAAAGGGTTCATAGAAAAAGCTAACCAAGGCTACTTATAATGAGGCCTTATTGAATTAACAAGTCTGTAAACAACTGCTGTACCGTAAATATTGTTGGCAAGTTGTAATATAACCTGATTGTTTCATTTAAAGCTTTTTGTACGAAAATCTCTAGATACACTGAGCTCTCTTCGTCTTTCTTAGATTCTATTTAAATCTCACCCAATAAATAAAGTTGCGGCATGAAACACTAATAACTGCACTACAAAATAATGTATTTGACACTAGTTTTTTGGATTTCAGCTGAAATAAAGTCCTCTGGCGTTAACAAGAATAGAATACCACAGTTGTCCATAATATAAAATTTAGAGGATTCAGCTAAATAAAATCGTGGGACACTGTTAGATAATCAAGACTGTAAAAATTAGAGGGACACCGGGTTTTACGACTAAATTGAATAAAACCGGCTGGAAGACAGAGTTAAGAGTAGGGAAAGTATAAGGACGCCAGATTTTAGGACTCAGCTGAATAAAATCGTCTGGCATTGACAGGAACAGAATACCAGAGTTGCCCAGCCTATCAGAAAATTAAGGGTTTAAAATTAAAAAAGGAACCAATTACGGACCAGTAACAGTGGTACTAAATGTCCTCCTAAAATGTAATGAAAAATTGGTGATATCCTGTTGAAAAGGAAAATTACATCACCGGACTTAAGGGTATAACTCATAGCCTTTCCGCGGTGTTCTTGCAGTTGAATAAAATCAACTGAGGGTAGCAAGAACAAAATTTACATGAATGTCTTGGCTACTAAATTTCGCCAAAATCTGGCGAAAAAATATAAACCCTTCTTTCTCAGTGTATTCAATACCATTAAGGAAGAACGCGGTAATGGATGAAAGGCAATCAACTGCAGCTTTGAGTACCTGCAGACATTTCATCAATTATAAACATGATATATATTCCAGTTACTGAACTCCGAGACTGACGAAATTACTGTGGCTGACGGTAGGGAAGCGCAACAAGCAGGACACACAATGATCAGTGTTGCCTTTTTCAAATTCTCATGTTCCTGCTGAATGTTATACTGCTGTTGTATAATCGAAGACTGCAGTGCGAAACTTGAGAAACTTACTCAAATACTGTAGGAGATAATAAATCCGGGAAACGGACTGAACAGTATCAGTATTATTATTATTTTTTTTTTTTTTCTTTACATTTCCTTATATATTATAAATACTGGGTAAAAGGTTACGGAAGTTCCCACTCACGGTACTGGTACAGTACTTCATGTTTTGTTTATATTACTTGGTTATCAAAGTCCTGTCCATTTAAAACGTTTCCGAAGTGCGAAATTCTTAAGTTATTACAGATTTTTTTTTTTTTTAACACGTAAATTAAATGTTTGCTTTACGGGACCTGACCTGAAAGCGCAATATCTGTGGATCCTTCAATTTTGTTCATGTGTTACCTATATACATCAAAACTACTATGTTCAGAGGTGAATTACCGTATGCCATACGCCTAATCCCGGAGTTTATCCAGGGCGGCCGAGTGCTTTTGACAGACGCTATTGACTGCTCCTCTGTTGTTAGCATAGCCTACGGTAAGTGGTTAGCTTAGGTCACCTGCAGCAGAGAACTGACTGTTTTTTAAGCCGTTAACTTCAAGGATTTCTCTCGGTGGAACAAAATCCTCCGGGGTAAACTGAAATTACCTTGGTAAACGAACTGTACAGAAATGAAGGGAAAAAAATAAACGTGGTTACCAAAATCATGCTCTACTCCACCCACTCACGCTAGTAAAAATTCCCACTAAATATAACTGAAACAACTTATGAGTATTCAAAAACACATTTATTCTGAAAAGTATAACCAGCGTAAATTAAATGACTAGACCTCAGGACGGGACACTCGGCGCACACTCACTTTTCCACTATCACAGAAGGCGAGATGAAATTATGTGGGTCGGCCTGAGACTCGACTACGGGTGTACTGAGTTAAAACTTCTACATTATTTCAAGAGGCTTGACGGTGTGCCTTGATACTGGCTCTGCCCCCAAAGTGTTGACGGTACAGGATCAGCTCAGCCATGCGTCTTTTAGAAACCTTACCACAAGAGAGGAAGAGGGTCCTGTTCCGTGACTGATAACCATTGGACTTAAAGGAGGCGACATGGAGGAAGGTAGAGCGGCCTGGGAGTACTATAGGTGTCAAACATTCGACCCGATTTACTTGGGGTCACTGTAAGAATCTTATTCCCCCACTACACACGACTGGGTAAGCACAACTCGACTGAAATTTTAATGTGGGGATCGTGGCGCCGAAGTCTTGCGGAAAATATCTAATAATGATGCAATTAATTCCATAAGAGAATGATCTGTAATATTATGAACTTTATTTGTGGTTACTATACATTTCCTAGGTTTCTAAACAGTCCTACAGTAGAAGTCGCGGATATTTAATGTGAGAAACTAGTCCATACCGCGGAGGAATACACAGGACGGGAACATGGCGGTAATGCGTCCTCAGCTTGAATTCAGATCCTAAAATGTCACGCACTAATAAAAATCGACTCCATATATTCTTCTATCAAAATGACATACTTACACCATCTTCCTATTGATTTCTAGGAGTGGAGGGAGGGTAAAGATCTAGCATTTCACTAATTAAGGCTGAAACCAACACATGCTCAAATTAACCGTCCAAAATTTGAAGTCTAACCTTGCTGTGGATACTTTGTATCGCTTCTTAAGTCGATTAAATTACTCTCATACATGCTTAGAAATGATGACATGCATCTGAAGTATTTAGCGGCCTTGGTTAACACCTTTAATACGGTGACGCAATTATGAGTATGAACGTCCTACTTACCATCCACGCACGCCAATAAAAATCTTCAATATCCTAATAAATATTGTTAAAGCAGCTTGTAGGTACTAAAAAACACATACCTGGCTCATTTTGGAGGGTAATAACCAACGTAAATTAACAAAACCCAAGCCTTAAGAGGAGATGGTCACCACGCATGCACACACAGCCACAATCACAACTCAACTGAAATTTAAATATGGATGGTGACGCCGGAGAGTCTTGCGGGAAATAATACCTGAGAAAACTGCAGTATTCCACATCGTAACAATTATGAACCTTACTGTGATCAATTATTATACACTTACCACATCCTAGAAGTTGCAGATAAAGAATATTTAATGAGAAATATGGAACTAGTTGATACCGCGGAGGAAGACATAAGACGACAAGATGGCGGTACGGCGTCCTCCGTTTGAATTCAAATCCTAAAATGTCACACACTAATAAAAATCGAATTAATACAACCTGATATCATACCATCATACTTATAACATCTTCCTATTCATCTTTGGGGGTGGATGAGAGTAAAAATGTAGCATTTTACTAATTAGGAGGCTGAAATTAGGCAATAGCCTGTATCGCATCTGAAGTCAAACTACCCTCATAAATTTTAAAAATCACTCAGATCTACAGTATATGATGTATTTTGCAGCCTTGATCAACCACTTTAATGCGGTGACGTAAATTTAAGTCTGAATTTGTTACTTACGATTATATACACGTAAGGAATTTAATCTAACTTGGCCAAGATTTCCGTCCTTTTGCAGCTCATTTCCCGCAGCTCAGTGGTAGCAAAATGCAATACTACGACTCATTTCCACAGTTTCTTCGTGACTAGGATCATATTCTAGTTACAATTCACACATAGAGAGGGCAAGAGCAAATTCAGGCCAAGTCAGAGCAAAAGCATATGAGCGAGGAAAATTGTGTAGGCTTTCTAACCCCCCCAGTTCAAAATGTATATACTAAGCTAAATAAAGTCGACAGGAAAAGAGAATTAAACTAAATATGACGTCACCACTGAAGCCGGAGACGCCTGCACGTGGTGGCACTGATATAACTGGGCGGCTCCACTGCCTAGTTATAAAACTGTCCCTCAACCACTTCCCTATCCCCGCAAAGGATGAAGGTAGACTGTCTGCTGTCCACTGGGTTTACATTTCTGGTAAACCTGGGGCTACTACTACTACTATCTACAAGTATTACTACTGCTTACAACTACTACTACTAATACCGTTGCTACTACTACTACTATTACTATCATTACTACAACTACTACTACACCAACTACTACTTCTAATACTACAACAACAACAACTACTACTTCTACTACAATTACTACTACCACAACTACTACTACTACTACTGCTACTAGACACCTTACTGAAGGGATTAACATTGCAAATTACTGTACTCAGTTTTTCATCTAACGTAACTGGTCCACTCAAAAATATTTACGACCTATTTCCTGTCCGAAAGAGAGAGAGAGAGAGAGAGAGAGAGAGAGAGAGACGCTACAACCCAGATAAATTTCCTATCGTACTTAACCCCTCCTCTTCGATAACGGTTTTCACTTGTTTCCCTTCAGACGATTTTCTTCAGCTGAGAGACTTCTGGAACTGAAGGGGTTTGATGCAGCCTCCATTAACCCCTTCACTATAAAGATCTTCCGTAAGTTCCGTAAAATCACCTTATTGCGACCCTTGTTAAAATAATAGACAGTATAACTTATGTCGGTCTATGTTGGAGAGAGAGGCCTTCCTGCGGTGGCACTGACATACTCGGGTAGCTCAACTGCCTAGCTATTCAAACGTCCCTAAGCTATCGTCTGAAAGGAGAACAGTGAACAGCAACTATAGTCTGCAGTTACGTCCAGCGGGTTCACATTTCAGATGCGCCTGGGGCCACAACAGCTATGCATACCAAATTTAATCGGACTGAAGGACTTCAGGCATTGCTGGCGTAGCAGAAGGCCTGACAGGAGGTGGAAGATGATGGAAGTTTGAAGGCATAACCCAGCAGAGACTGTATCAGTCAAGGAATTAACGAGAAGGTTGGGGGAGGCCTTGTTCTGCAGTGGACTTGTAATGCCTGCTGCTGCTAATGTTTATACACACACACACACACATACACACACACACACACAAATATATATATATATATATATATATATATATATATATAGGATTAGAGAATAATTCTATATTCCCCCTGCTTGCGGCAAAAACAAATTATTACGACTGCAAACTGCTGTAGAGTTACAGGCAGTTCCTGACCCTGGCACCAGTACAGAAATACAGCAAGCCAAGCGTCCTTCCACCACATGCACTCTCACTCCACCCAAATACCCACTCTCACTGCTCCACCCACCCACCCTTGGGCGGTTCATGACGGTCCATATAAGCCTAACCTCACACGCGATACTGTTATTTTTTCCCAGCCTTATGATGGAGGAAAAAGGGTCGCATTTGATGTCTTTGGGGATGTAACACCTCTTCCTTTGGGATTTATTGTACATATTACATCTCAATGTCTTAGCGTCTTTGAAGAGTTCGTAACATCTCTTCCTTACCGATTAATTCTATTTACTACAGCTTAATATATTCGTGTCTTTGAAGAGTTCGTGACACTTCTTCCTTACCGATTTCTTCTACACAGTGCACTTCCATACCATCTTGTATGTAATAGATACACAGCAGATCGATAATAAACCGATATAAATAACAGAAAAGAATATTAAGGTGGAATATGCAGAATAAGTCGCTAAAGAATAGGTGTTGCGAGGCCTTCCATGTCACCAAGAAGGGCTCCACTCTCACTGCTCCACTTACCCCACCCTGAGGCGTTTCATGACTGACCATATGCGTTTATTCCAAAAACGATACTGTTATCATTTCCCCCAAACATTATGAGGAAATATAAAGGACGAAAAAGAAAAAAAAAATTATGTACTAACGGGTTTTCCTGTAAATTTACATCAAGGAAATAAAGGATGGGTCTTTTCACTGAGGGTCACCGCGAGACATGGAGCCAACCATCGCTCCAACTGGATACGCCAATGTTTCCCCGCGATAAAACTATGAGAAACTTAATGCTTTAACCAAATCTAACCTACCCAACTAAACCTAAGTTGTGTTTGACAGCCAGCTTTCAAATTTAAAAACATGCATTAGGAACTAACAGGATGACATCAAACCAACAATATAACATGTTGCACATTTTTCTGTTGAAATGTAAGTGCGCCACGGATTGCCCCTCGGTGAAAACTCACTGGAAATAAGGATGAAAAGGAAAAAGAAAAACTGTGCTAACGTTCATCTACCGAATTTCCATGGAAAAATGAACGAAAGGAAGAGAAAAATTGTGTTAACGTAAGTTTTTCCTGTGAATTTTTATAAAGAAAATACACACAAGGGAGACGAGAAAAATACGCTTATGTTCTTCCCGCGAATCAAGAATGAAGGAGCAAAAGGAAGAGAAAAAAGGAGTTTACGTTCATCCAGTGAATTTATATCACCAAGAAAAGAACGAAAGGAAGTGAAAAATGTGCATAGTAGTAGTGGTGGTGGTGGTAGTAGTATTAATAGTAGTAGTAGTAGAAGTAGTAGTAGTAGTAGCAGCAGTAATAGTAATAATAATAATAATAATAATAATAATAACTCCCAACAACAACAAAAACATACAACAGCTGAACCCAAAGCAGCAAAAATATTGATGGACAAAAGAATATAATACCGTACAATCTTACACCACAAACAAATAAATAAATAAATAAATAAATAAATAAAGAAAAATACAGAATAAAAGGAAGATGAAAAAAGGGACAGAGATTTGATGACAGGTGAAGTAGCAATGCGGCTGGGAGATTATAGGGATGGTGTGTGTGTGTGTGTGTGTGTGTGTGTGTGTGTGTGTGTGTGTGTGTGTGTGTGTGAGAGAGAGAGAGAGAGAGAGAGAGAGTGTGTGTGTGTGTGTGTGTGTGAGAGAGAGAGAGAGAGAGAGAGAGAGAGAGAGAGAGAGAGAGAGAGAGACAGACAGAGAGTGTGTGTGTGTGTGTGTGTGTGTGTGTGTGTGTGTGTGTGTGTGTGAGAGAGAGAGAGAGAGAGAGAGAGAGAGAGAGAGAGAGAGAGAGAGAGAGAGAGAGAGAGAGAGTGTGTGAGTGAGAGAGAGAGTGTGTGTGTGTGTGTGTGTGTGTGTGTGTGTGTGTGTGTGTGTGTTACAAGAAACAACAATGCTACGCCAAAAAGTGACACTAACAACGCGAGCTCAAAGTCACGCGAAAAAGTGACACTGACTCAATGATACGTGAGGATGTTAGTGCAGCAGGCAGGACAATTATAGATGATGTAATTGGCGTGTGTGTTTGGCGTGATTGGCGGTGTGTTTGGCGAGTGTGATTGGCGTATGGCGCGGAAGAAATAATGACGTGGATAAAGATGGCGAGGGTGGATGACCAGTTTGCCTTGAGCTGTAAAAGATGACAGAATTAAAGTTCTAGATGGCACTGTGCTCTTTACCAGTGTGATTGACTCAAGGGCAAAACTATACGCTTTTTACCTTAACTTGGCCCAAAATTACCACCCCTCCATCTCAAAAGGCAGCAGAAAACTATACGCTTTTTACCCTAACTTGGCCCAAAATTGCCACCTCTCCATCTTCAAAAACAATACTATACGCTTTTTACTCTAACTTGGCTCAAAATTACTACCCCTCCATCTTAAAAGGCAGCAGAAAACTATACGCTTTTTACTCTAATTTGGCTCAAAATTACCACCCCTCCATCTCAAAAGGCAGCAGAAAACTATACTCTTTTTACTCTAACTTGGCCAAAAATTGTCACCTCTCTATCTTCAAAAACAAAACTATATGCTTTTTACTCTAACTCGGCTCAAAATTGCCACCTCTCCATCTTCAAAAGCAAGATAACTACAGTATACTCTTTTTACTCTAACTTGGCTCAAAATTGTCACCTCTCCATCTTCAGTGTCCAATAGTAACAGCAGATTAACACTGGGATATGATGCTAGTCAGGAAGAAGTGCAAAGACAAGGGGATTAGGTGTGTGTGTGTGTGTGTGTGTGTGTGTGTGTGTGTGTGTGTGTGTGTGTGTGTGTGTGTGTGTGTGTGTGTGTGTGTGTGTGTGAGAGAGAGAGAGAGAGAGAGAGAGAGAGAGAATTATTGCATTTGTAGCTTTCTGGAAAATTACACTATTATAACCATCAATTTTTAGGAACAGCTCTCTCCCTATTTCCGTCCCTCCCTTACCACCTCCCTCCTTGCTGCCCTTCCACCCTTTCTTAACACCTCTTCTCCCTGTCTCCCTCCCTTTCTCCGTTGTCACCTCTCTCTCTCTCTCTCCAGCTTTATCTCACGCAGCTCAGTGGCAGAATAAGATCATGCTGTGGCTCCAAGTCCTTCCCACAGCACTTCTTCGTGACTTGCATCATATTCCAGTGTCAATCTAATGTTACAACTAAGTATTCAAGATGGAGAGATGGCAATTTTAGACCAAGTTAGAGTAAAAAAGGTACAGTAAAGGCTCTATGTCATTTTATAGCACTTCCTCGTGACTAGCATCATATTCCAGTGTTAATCTAATGTTACAACTCAGTATTCAAGAAGAGATGGCAATTTTAGACCAAGTTAGAGTACCTGGATCATTTTACAGCACTTCTTCGTGACTTGCATCATATTCCAGTGTTAATCTAATGTTACAACTCAGAATTCAAGAAGAGATGGCGATTTTAGGCCAGGTTGGAGTGAAAAGAGTATAGACAATATTTCCAAGCCTCTCTCAAGCCTCTCAACCCCCCCCCCCTAAAAAAAAGAGTAAAAACAAAATCAACATTTCTATAGCCAGACAACCCTGATCCTGATTAACTTAGCATTTCTAGTTTTTCCATTTCTGAGAGAGAGAGAGAGAGAGAGAGAGAATTAACCAGACAACGAAGAGACATATCAAGAACTATAAAACTAGTAGTAGTAGTAGTAGAAGTAGTAGTAGTGGTAGTAGTAGTAGTAGTAGTAGTGGTAGTAGTAGTATAAATAGTAGTAGTATAAATAGTAGTATCAGTAGTAGTAGTAGTAGTAGTAGTAGTGGTGGTGGTGGTGGTGGTAGTGGTAGTAGTAGAGTAGCAAATGTAGCAGTAGCCCAAAGTTCATATAGAATGTAAACCCAGTGGACTGCAGGCTGAGTAAAAACGAAAACCAACCTCTCTACAACCGACCAACCTTGCTCTTGAATTACTATTTCTAGTTTTTCCAATTCTAGGACTGTCTAGGAGTGGCAGTTCTTTGGAGGGGGTTGATGGTGTGTGTGTGTGTGTGTGTGTGTGTGTGTGTGTGTGTGTGTGTGTGTGTGTGTGTGTGTGTGTGTGTGTGTGTGTGTGTGTGTGTGTGTGTGTGTGTGTGTGTGTGTGTGTGTGTGTGTGTGTGTGTGTGAACAGGTGGGCCAAGATCGACGTGGTGGGATTTTGGGGGGACGTTGAATTACTATTACTATTATTATTATTAGTAGTATTAGTATTATTATCATTACTATTATTATACACACACACACACACACACACACACACATATTCTACCCCTCCTCTTTCCCCCCCCTCTCTCTCTCTCACACACACACACACATTCTATCCCTCCTCTTTCCCTCCCTCACACACACACACACACTCACACATTCTATCCCTCCTCTCTCACTCTCTCTCTCTCACACACACACACACACACACACATTCTATCCCTCCTCTCTCTCTCTCTCATACACACACACACACACATACATTCTATCCCTCCTCTCTCTCTCTCTCTCTCTCTCATACACACACACACATTCTATCCCTCCTCTCTCTCTCTCTCTCATACACACACACACACACACACACATACATTCTATCCCTCCTCTCTCTCTCTCTCTCTCTCTCATACTCACACACACACACACACATTCTATCCCTCCTCTCTCTCTCTCTCTCACACACACACACACACACACACACACACACACATTCTATCCCTCCTCTCTCTCTTGCACTCCCTCAGCTGGATCTCTCATGTCAGATCACTTGCTAAAACCGCCTCAAAGAATCTTGGATTATTGTACAGAGTCTGTAACTTCTTCGCTGACGAGCAGTTAGCTATAATTTATAAGAGTCATGTGCGCTCTCAGCTTGAATATTGCTCACCCTTGTGGAATGGTTGTGGAGAGGTTGCATTAACCCGCGCCGTCCCGAGGACGTACTTCAACGTCCTCACGTTTTGTCACAGCTAATCCCGAGGACGTACTTCAACGTCCTGCAATTGCAAGGTTCATAATTTCCACAATTTTCAATTTTCGCGAGTCATTTTTGGTACGTATACACGGGACACCTGCCTCAACAAGATGCCAGGCAGAGACAATGCCTTACCCAGCATGACCTCCTCCCCCCCCCTGCATGCCCTTTTCTCAGCAATTCACCTGTTATCAGTGACCTGGCCAGTATAGCCATGTCATGCCACGGTACGAAATTCAGGGCCAGAGTGATTCCCCAATCAATGACAATGTGGAGGACAAACTTTACATAGCATTAGAGGAAGAAACAGTTAGAAATGATGATCAGGTAATGTGGCAAAAAAAGGTCAGGTATTAGTGAGTGAAACAATGCTTATAATGCTTATATTACTGCTTGAAAACCAATATACTCTTGTTCTACATATAAATTCGTAACAGTAAATAAATAAATACCGTTTATGAGTGGTGTGAAATAGTTATCCTCCCATAGAACTCGTTTTCTTTGGTGCCAGCCTGATAGAAAACCCAGTAAGGTAAGGAGGCTCTCCTACCTGTAATGAGTATTTTAAACCTCAGGTGAGCGATTTCTCTATGAATTTTCGATGTTTCTCACCAAAAGCGAAAGTTTTAGCAAAAAAAAAAAAAAAAAGGTCGAAAATTGCCCGGGATTGGGGGGTACCAGTGGTTGAAAAGTGGCCGGGACGGGGCGGGTTAAGACAACTATACAAAATTCAGAACAAAGCTGTAAGAATCATTAACAACCCTGTCATTACAAATAAACTACCTCCCCTCCAAGTAAGAAGGAATGTTGCTTCCCTTGCATTATTTTACAGATATTTTTTTGGCAAATGCTCGGACGAAATTGCATCCATGGTGCCACCTCTCCATGCCTTCCCTCGTGCTACTCGGGCATCTGGTAGCACTCATGACTGGAATGTCACTCAGCCATATTGCAGAACTTCTGCCTATCAGAATTCTTTCATTCCCCGAACTGCATCTCTCTGGAACTCGCTTCCCCAGAGTTGTTTCCCTCCAAACTTCAACCCACAGTTGTTCAAGTCTAACTGTTACAGATATTTTATGAACAGACGACACCAGTAATCTGGTGCATGGATTATTTTTTTTTATTCATTTGTTTTTCCTTCCTCTGTTCATATATATATATATATATATATATATATATATATATATATATATATATATATCCCTCTTCTCTCCCTACCTCTCTCTCTCTCTCTCTCGCACACACACACACACACACACACACACACATTCTATCCCTCCTCTCTCTCTCTGACCATCCTCCGGGTATTTCCCCCATCGAAACCAAACCAAGAAGGAAAAAAAGATAAAAAAAAACTTGCTCCAATTCAACCTGTTTCGCAAAGGTTGAGGGCGATTTTACCAACAAAGTAATTCAGTTCACTATAATACGGTGAAATCTGGGACTGTTACCGTTTTGTGGCCTTTTGTAACCCCTGCATGATGGGATAACTCGTCTGGCCTATCTATCTATCTATAACTCGTCTGGTCCATCTATCTATTTATCTATCTGTCTATCGTGGTGTTGCTATCTATCAATCCCTTTGTCTTAATTCTATGTCTATTTCATCTCCGTTGCTATTTATCTATCTACCTACCTTTCTTTTCGCCTACCTCTCTTAATTCTTTGTCTCTCTGTCTGTCTCTCTAATTCTTTGTCTGTCTGTCTGTCTCTCTAATTCTTTGTCTGTCTATCTGTCTGTCTCTCTTCTTTATTCTTTATCTGTCTGTCTGTCTGTCTGTCTGTCTCTCTCTCTCTCTCTCCTTAATTCTTTGTCTGTCTCTCTTAATTCTTTGTCTGTCTGTCTGTCTGTCTGTCTGTCTCTCTCTCTCTCTCTCTCCACTTCCACCCTCTACCCCACAAAGAACTTAACCTCTTTCAGAAGTTCTAGAGTTGGAAAAACTAGAAATACTTTGTTTTTCAGGGTCGAGGCTGGCTAGGTGTGTGTGTGTGTGTGTGTGTGTGTGTTACAGACAGACATAAAGATACACAAGCAGATAGTTTGCATGTGAGTTGGTGTACATATGCGTATAATAATAATAATAATAATAATAATAATAACATAGGTAACAATAGTACTACCACTACTAGTAATAATAATAATTGTCATCATCATAATAATAATAATAAATATAAAACAGCAACTATAAAATATAACAGGAGTAACAACACCAATAATAATAATAATAATAACAATAATACTGTAATAATAATAACCATCATCATCATCATCATTATAATAATACTGTAATAATAATAATAACCATCATCATCATCATCATAATTATAATAATACTGTAATAATAATAATAATAAAAATAATAATAATAATAAAAATCATCCTATCGTCATCCACTCTCTCTACATCAAACTACACACCACTAAAAAAAATAATCCTGAACCTCACGAACGGGCTAAATAGTATATGGCCAGAACTAGAGCAATATAAAAAAAAATAATAATAATAACTCCCAGACACCTACTGGAATGCAGCATCATCAACCACGTCTGTCCGTCCCCAACCTGTCAATTATGTGGAAAAACGTAGTGGATGGAGGTGAACAGCCCCCCCCCCTCCATCCCCCTTCTCTCTCTCTCTCTCTCTCAATCTGTCTGTCTATTTCTCCCCTAATCTCGTCACCTTCCCTCTTCCCCTATTCTCCCTATCCTCTCTCTCTTTCTCTTCTTTATTCCCCTCCACGCCTCTCCCATCCCTTTTCTCCCTCCCTCCCTCCCTCCCTCCCTCTCTCTCTCTCTCTCTCTCCCTGTACCCGTCAACCTCTCATCCCCCCTACCTACGCCTCACCATTACCCTTCCCCCACTCTGACTCCATAACACGCCTCGAAACTCTAAACTCCTCATGTCAGCTAATCCAAGCTATAGTAACCCAACCAAAGCTATGTTACGCTATGCTAACCACGCCACAGCAAACCAAAGCTAAGTTAAACAGCCAAGAAAACGAAAAAAACAAGCGAGCCAAACCAAACGTAACCAAACTAAACCAAATCTAACCAAACCAAACCTAAACATATATTAAACCACAGCGAACCAAGCCTAATCTAGACCCAACCAAACTAACCCAAAGCTAACCCAAGCAAACCATATCACACCTAACCAAATATTTCCCACCTAATCTAGCTTTATCTGAACAAATATAAAACTCTTGAAAGCAAAAAAAATCCTTGCTGATGAAAATGAAACCCACCATACCAGATTCCAAGCACCTTCGATCACACTCTTAGTTAGGTCCACTTTATTAGCCTGGCTGACAGAGGCTTGATTACGACTACTCCCCTCCCCCCCATCTCTCTCTCTCTCTCTCTCTCTCTCTCTCTCTCTCTCTCCATAAATTTAGGAGCAAAGACATTCTCTTCAGTACGATTACCTGGTTCTTCGTACCACCAAACGATTTTGCTGTTATTGTTGCTGCTGTACACCGGTGTGTGTGTGTGTGTGTGTGTGTGTGTGTGTGTGTGTGTGTGTGTGTGTGTGTGTGTGAGAGAGAGAGAGAGAGAGAGAGAGAGAGAGAGAGAGAGAGAGAGAGGAGACCCATCAAGCACAATCAAGCAGGTGCGTTGCTGTGGCAGGCAGCGCCTGGCCAGGGTGGGAACAGGGTGCTTGCACATGGCGAGGTGCAGGTAAAATGGAGGAGGCATAGCCCCCAAGAGGATGAGCTGTGTATAGGAGATATGTAGGAGTAGTAGTCTCAGGCCGGACTTTGACTACTTGGTAAATGTGGTTGAGTTCCCCGCCTGGGAGTGTTGTGCAAGGCCAGCTACCGCGTCACTGCCATGGTAGTACCTCCCGGGACGATGGTAACCATCCACCTACTACCTTTTTGGTGGGCTAACGGGTGCTACACCTTGCCCAAGGGTGACCCGGGACTATGCAGGGCAGGGGCGTCCAGCTGCCCTGAGCAGGACACAGGATCCAGCCGCATACCCACCTCTCTAGAAGTACTCTCCTAAGTCCTATACATCTTGTGGTATAATTTACATGTATTCTTGCTCCTGCAGATCACTTCATTCACATCAGGAGACACTTCCAATTGGTGGGGTTAGACACAGCCTTCATTAACCCCTTCACTACGGCACAACCCCGAGCTGCATAAAATCGTCCGGGGGAAGCGAGGAAAGCTAAACTATACCCTTTATACTCTACCCTGGCCTAAAACTGCCACCTTTCCACCTTGCATGGCGAGGTATAACAGACTAACACTACAGTATGGTGCACAGGGACGAAAATCAGGACGCATCTCAGGGAAAGGATTATATACACGCTATTTGATACAGAAAAATTTTACTGTGTACATAAAATCGTCTATAATTTTTTCATAAGTGATTTTATTCAGCTTAGAAAATTTTTATACTGGTAAAACTTTATATATATTTCAACAACACTATGGCCCGTATGATCGTCAGTTACGGAAGCTCCCTAACAACTTTTCCTTGGCGACTTATTTGGCTAATTACACCTTACTGTCCTATTCTGTGTTATATAAATTCTTTTTATATCAACATTCTTTGCATAAGTAACGCACAAAAGGACTTTAACTAGCCATATCCAAAAATAAGTCGCTTAAGAAGAGGTGTTAGGAAGACGATTTATTCCTGATTCTGCTCAGTTGAGTGTAATGCAATCTGGGTCAACATTAAAAAGGGTATAAGCCCCCCCCCCAAAAAAAAAAGGAAAAAAAAAAAAGAATATTGATGGGTAATTTGAAAAAATAAATCGCTAAGGAAGACGTGTTAGGGAGCTTCTGATTCTGCTCCATTCCTAAATTCCTGTTAATTATCCAATCTATGTCGACATTAAAAAGATGTTAGCAAGAGAGAGAGAGAGAGAGAGAGAGAGAGAGAGAGAGAGAGAGTTTGGAAAATAAATCACTAAGGAAAAGGTGATAGGGAAACTCATCTTCAGGCTCCTATGACTCACTATCAGCTGAATAAAAACGTCTGCCTATAACTGGAAGAGGATACTAGAGTTGTTCCGAGCATCAGGGGGTTAATGGTGACGATCTTAACTCCCCTCGGACTCCTATGACCCACTATTAATTTTGTGTGTGTGTGTGTGTGTGTGTGTGTGTGTGTGTGTGTGTGTGTGTGTGTGTGTGTCTGTACGTATTTGTGTATATGTATGTATGTATGTGTGTACCTATGAATGTATGTACGTATTTGGTATGTGTGTGTGTGTGTGTGTGTGTGTTATATATCACACAAAAACACCTACAATCACACTTCCAACCACACTAATGAGGTGTTCGCGTTCCCATCGTCGCCGAAATAACACACTCTAGACGGGTACCGAGTTTTTGCCCGCACACACACACACACACACACACACACACACACACACACACACACACACACACACACACAAAACCACTTGTAAACAGAACAGGCGAAACTTTGAGTGTGATTTTCGCAGGCATATAAATCTTATAGAATGCATAGCCAATATCAACCTAGGTTAGGTCACTTTAGGCAGGGTTTGGTTGGACTGGGTCATTTTTGGCTGGGTTGGGTTCAGTTGGATTAGGTATAGACGGATTAGGTTAGACTGGGTTAGAATAGGTCGGTTTAGATATGTTTAGGTTGAGTTGAATTAGGTTAGGTTAGGCTGGGTTAGGTTGGGTTGGGTTAGGTCATTTTAGGCTTGGCTGGGTTGGGTTAGGTTAGGTATGGTCAGGTTAAGTGAGACTGGGTGAGATTAGGTTGCTTTAGATAGGGTTAGGCTGCGATTGATTAGGTTTGGTGGTCAGGTTGGGTTGGAATAATTTAGGTTTGATATGGGGAGGTTAGGTGAGATTATGTGAGGTTATATATAGTTAGACTGGGTAGGTGACACACACACACACACACACACACACACACACACACACACACACAGATAATACTCTCTAACGGAAGTTGGTGGTGGGGAAATGTGTGTATGTAGCACTAGCCGTGTGTGTGTGTGTGTGTGTGTGTGTGTGTGTGTGTGTGTGTACTTAGGGCAGCCGAAACTACACATTCAAATCGCACCAAAATTGGCACAAAAATCGCAAAAAAATCGCTGATGTGAAAAACCTTGGTGCCATCACGACTGAAAAACTTTAACTATATTTAATGAGCGATCACATTTTGACCAAAAAACGACGCTCCAGGCGCCCGGCATAGGATCTGCGTAGAATTTTATGCCTGTAGCTATAACTAAAATATATTATAGCAGCGCGAGAGCCCTCCGCAGGAGCAAGTGTGAGGGGCCCGAAGGGCCCACGAGCACTTGTTTCTTCCTATAATTTCTTCTATATTTTTTTCCTATAATTTCTACTTTTTTCCCCTACAATTTCTTCTATATTTTTTCCTATAATTTCTTCTATATTTTTTCCTATAATTTCTTCTATATTTTTTTCCTATAATTTCTTCTATATTTTTTCTTATAATTTCTTCTATATTTTTTCCTATAATTTCTTCTATATTTTTTTCCTATAATTTCTTCTATATTATGTCCCTGTAATTCTTTCTTATAATTTTCCCACGTGAATTTCAATGACTATATGCTTTGTATGGCTTGACGTCCTTTGCATAGCGATATAAGATTAATTCCGCTTAGGGAGGCTTTCGTTCGTGGTGATGAGGATGCTTAATGTGATGATGATGATGATGACCGGGGATAATGATGATGAATATAAAAAAACAATGGAGATTTCATATTAATAATTATACCACCAATACTACCATCACCACCATTACTACTACTACTATGACGACGACGACGAGTACTACAAATATTAACCTTCAATTAACATCACCACAAGAATAAAATAATCATAATAATAATGGAACCAACAACAATAATAGTAGTAGTAGTAGTAGCAATAATAATAATAATAATAATAATAATTAGTAATAATAATAATAATAAATAGATCTCAAAAACTCTCTTCATAGCTGCATAAAATCATCCACTGGTAGGAAAATTAATAATAATAATAATGATAATAATAATAATAATCATAATAATAATAATAATAATAATAATAATAATAAATTCGTGTACAAAGAGCGAGACGAATAATAAAAGATTCCCGGGCTGAAGAGGCTAATCATGATACCGGTAAAGATAAGTAAACACAGCCAAATATGTACAGCAAGGCAGGCAATTAGGGGATAAAACACACACACACACACACACACACACACACACACACACACACACACACACACACACACACAAAGGAATTAGGAGATACAAGAAGTGTCTTGCCTGGTTACTTTACACACACACACACACATACTCACACACACCCCAATTAGGATATACAATGAGTGTTTTGCCAGAGTAATTTACACACACACACACATCCATACATTAAGTTCACATGTATAACTGTATATACTGTATGTACGTTCTCTTCCTGCAAACATTCTCTCTCTCTCTCTCTCTCTCTCTCTCTCTCTTTCTCTAATTCATGTAAAGAAACCTGGCCACGTCTGTCAAGTGTCGGGCAGGTAACACGCAGGTAGGTAGGTAATGAATGGTCTAATTACGGGTGGGCAGATTACCGCCTACAGTCAGCTTTTTACATCACATATTTCACGTGTGGAGGGAGGTGAGAGGGGAAATATCTGAAGGAGGGGGAGAGGTGGGGGAGAGGTTTAAAAGGGGTAGTGTATGGAGGGGTAGAGGGGAGGGGACCGAAGGGAAGGAAGGGAAAGAAAAGGGGAGGGATGGGAAGGGAAGGGAAGGTGGGGGGAGAGAAGGTGGAGGGAGAGGGGAGAGAGATGGTGGAGGGAGAGGGGAGAGAGTTGGTGGAGGGAGAGGGGAGAGAGAAGGTGGAGGGAGAGGGGAGAGAGATGGTGGAGGGAGAGGGGTGAGAGAAGGTGGAGGGAGAGCGGAGAGAGAAGGTGGAGGGAGAGGGGAGAGATATGGAGAAAGAGCAAGAGGTGGATAATTTGTGGAGGTGCTGATGTGGAGTGACGGGGCAACAGGTCCACCTTGGGCGTGTGGAGTCATATCTAGTTGGCCCGCAGGTGTGTGTGTGTGTGTGTGTGTGTGTGTGTGTGTGTGTGTGTGTGTGTGTGTGTGTGTGTGTGTGTGTGTGTGTGTGTGTGTGTGTGTGTGTGTGTGTGTGTGTGTGTGTGTGTGTGTGTGTGTGTGTGTGTGTGTGTGTGTGTGTGTGTGTGTGTGTGTGTGTGTGTGTGTGTGTGTGTGTGTGTGTGTGTGTGTGTGTGTGTGTGTGTGTGTGTGTGTGTGTGTGTGTGTGTGTGTGTGTGTGTGTGTGTGTGTGTGTGTGTGTGTGTGTGTGTGTGTGTGTGTGTGTGTGTGTGTGTGTGTGTGTGTGTGTGTGTGTGTGTGTGTGTGTGTGTGTGTGTGTGTGTGTGTGTGTGTGTGTGTGTGTGTGTGTGTGTGTGTGTGTGTGTGTGTGTGTGTGTGTGTGTGTGTGTGTGTGTGTGTGTGTGTGTGTGTGTGTGTGTGTGTGTGTGTGTGTGTGTGTGTGTGTGTGTGTGTGTGTGTGTGTGTGTGTGTGTGTGTGTGTGTGTGTGTGTGTGTGTGTGTGTGTGTGTGTGTGTGTGTGTGTGTGTGTGTGTGTGTGTGTGTGTGTGTGTGTGTGTGTGTGTGTGTGTGTGTGTGTGTGTGTGTGTGTGTGTGTGTGTGTGTGTGTGTGTGTGTGTGTGTGTGTGTGTACGGCTCCCCTGGATTCTACACGATAAGATCCCGTAACGATAAATAAAAACTGGACAACGAACGCCATTTTGGAACTCTGTCACAGGCCAAGAAAATTGTAAATACTTGAGAGAGAGAGAGAGAGAGAGAGAGAGAGAGAGAATCGACGATAAGTGATGATGACAACGATGATGATAATGACCAACAAATAATCGTGTAGAATATACATAGATGGTGAAATTTTAATTAGGATTTCTTTCCGTGAATCAAGCTGTCTGGCTATTGAGGCGAACCATCAGTCAAAAGGGTGTGCAGAATATATCCATTAATGAGTGGTTCACTGTCACTCTTGTCGGTAAGGCTGAGGAAATACCGAGCGATTGCACGCACACTCACGCACGCACCCACCCATCCACCTATACTGGATACATTTAATTCTGTTATATATATATATATATATATATATATATATATATATATATATATATATATATATATATATATATATATATATATATATATATATATATATGTATATATATATATATATATATATATATAAATAAATAAATATATATATATATATATATATATATATATATATATATATATATATATAAAGCACTTCAATTAACAGAAACAGCAATAGGTATAATTGGTACAGGGGAAGGGCGGTGGGTCAAAAGTCAACTGGTAATGGAAGCGTGAGGCAAAAAATGTTGAAGGACCACAAAAACAAGGCTGTGATGGCCAGACGAGGAGGACCAGACGGGAACAGCGGCTACACAGACGTACAGACCTGGTGGGGCAATGGGCCAAGGGTTAACACTGACGTTCCTATGACTCACTCAGCTTTAATCACGTGGCATCATATGAAGCACGGTGCAGCGAATGCAGTTCTCTCCACCATCATAAGGCAATGCTCCACTAATAAAGAGAATCAGACCTTCACTACGAGAGTACTTATGTAAGCAGAATGAAACCGTATGGCAGTGGCAGAAAATAAATAAGACATGGGAAATAATGCAGAAATAATGCAATAGTTTTCATCCGAACGTCTTTTTTCCCTCATACTCTGGCTACCGCTAAAAGTTTCTTTTTCCCCAGAGAAACAACTACTGTACACCAAAACCATGCAGCCCCACTCTACAGGCGGAAACCCTGACACTTATAAACTCAACAGCGATGATGATGATGATAAGGAGGAGGAGGAGGACGGTGGTGGTGATGAAAATGATGATGATGGTGATGATAATGATGATGAACAGGTCGCTACTCTCCAATACCCTAAGAAACACAAACACACACACACACACACACACGAGTCACCCCTAATATGAGGTCATGCTAACACGCTAACCAATCAAGGCCCCCCCCCCGCCCTCTCTCTCTCTCTCTAACACACTAACCAATCTAGCCCCCCCTCCCCGCCTTCTCTCTCTCTCTCTCTCTCTCTCTCTCTCTCTCTCTCTCTCTCTCTCTCTCAGTGACACGAAGCGTAAGAACTGTGGTGGGTAGGCCTATATATACGTAACTATGTATCTATCAGTCGATCTACCTATCATTATCTATCGATCTTTCTATACTTCTATACATCCATCTATCTATCAAGGTAAACCATCTATCTATTTATCTATCCATCTACTTATCACTCTGTCTATCGATCTACTGTCATTCTATTTATCCATTTATCTATCCATGTATTATTCCATCTATTTATCTATCTACCAATGCATCTATCCATCTCCCTTTGTCAGACACGCATTATACTTTTTTACGTATCCTCTCTCTCTATCTCTCTCTCTCTCTCTCTCTCTCCTGTGTATTCCTATCTACACATTGGAAGCAAAATCGTGACGCGGACGTAGAAGTAGCGACGATGAGAAGGCAGTTGGTAAAACCCCCGACAATAAAAATAGGAATAAATGAAAAAATAATAGAAAATAAAAACTGCATCAAGAAGCAGGATAAAATAATAATAATAATAATAATAATAATAATAATAATAATAATAAATAATAATAATAATAATAATAATAATAATAATAAGCTGAATAAAATTGTCTCGTAAGAAAATTTTACATGGAGAGAGAGAGAGAGAGAGCGAAGGACAATAGGAAGGTGGAGCTCTTAATTTACCTAACAGGGGTCGAATCCGGGATGTGAGAAGGATATGTTTAGGCGTTAAGGATGGGGGGGGGGATTAAAGTTTTGTGTGTGTGTGTGTGTGTGTGTGTGAGAGAGAGAGAGAGAGAGAGAGAGAGAGAGGGCGAGATAGACAGAGAAAGAGAATAACTATTACTGTTATTATTATCATTATTATTAGGCTATTACCGGTATTATTATTATTATTCTTGGTACCTATTACCTATCCCCAGAAAGTAGGATGGTGGAATGTAGAAGGGCAACTCAGTACAAAGCTGCTACTGCAATATGATCAACTCTAGTGCCATATATTGCAACGAGAGAGAAAGAGAGAGAGAGAGAGAGAGAGAGAGAATAAAAAAATCTTTCTCCCCAGTACATAAGAATATTAAAGCCACTGTCAGTACTGCGATTCGTGCCTGACCTTCCTAAGACGTGTTATTATTTTTTCTTACGCACGATGAGTTAGAGAGAGAGAGAGAGAGAGAGAGAGAGAGAGAGAGAGAGAGAGTGTGTGTTGGCGAAATAGCGTGAGAAAATTTTGCTGGTGTGTGTGTGTGTGTGTGTGTGTGTGTGTGTGTGTGTGAGAGAGAGAGAGAGAGAGAGAGAGAGAGAGAGAGTTG
>NC_136964.1:8789095-8804095 GCF_032717465.1 Coenobita brevimanus
ACACACGATCTCCCAGGTAACGGCGGTGAAGGTTCGGACATGGGTTTTTGCTGGTGCGTATATTACCACTACTTGCTCTACCCTCAGCAACGGTGTGTATGCGATTTGTTTCCACCCAGCCCCACCGTTACCCGACATTCTTCATACCAGACGAGTTTTTTCCACAGTTCGTCGTGGGATTGCTACAGCGAGTGAAGGGATGGTTGATAAAGATTATATGTATGAGAAGTTTTTAACCAGTGTCTAGAGTGGGACTGGACTGAATGTAGATACATATATTTAGCAGATTGTCAGTGAAATGGCGGGGGACAGGGCGACATGGAGGCGATTTGTTTGTGGCCACCCCTTACGATATTAAGCCGTCTGGCAATAGATAGAGAGACAGACAGAAGTCGGTCTCTTAAAAACAGTGGGGTGGAGCAATTTCTATGTACCTGCTATGACTCTCTCTCTCTCTCTCTCTCTCTCTCTCTCTCTCTTCTCTCTCTCTCTCTCTCTCTCTCTCTCTCTCTCTCTCTCTCTCTCTCTCTCTCTCTCTCACTCACTTTCATGCACACTCAGCAAACCATGCATTAACATCCTCCTCCCCCTCTGTCTTCTATATCCTTCTCATTGTCACTGTTAAATTTTTTCCCTCATAAATCTACATACGTTGGACAAAAACAAATCTTGCAGGTACACACACACACACACACACACACACACACACACACATGCATCTGCCCCAACATATTCTGAATTCTGATTCTCTCTCACTCTCTCTCTCTCACACACACACACACACACACACACACACACACACACACACACACCTAATCAGTGACATTAAAAACTACTGCACGCAAATATATATTGGCGGCCAATTATACGCACGATTACATTTGCATACGCACAGTTACCCTCACAAGAACGCACACATACATAGACGTGCACGCACACACATACAAACTGACACACACACACAGACAAAACCTCACACACCATAACAAGACGTACAAATAATAATGAACAGTAGAACATGAATCTCTTCTTATCAGTCTAATGATCCTTTGTTCTCTCTCTATCTCCTTTTCTTATGTCTTCCTTGTTTACATGTTTACTTATGTCTTTTTTTCCCTCTCTCTCTCTCTCTCTCTCTCTCTCTCTCTCTCTCATTTCACTTCCTTGGCCTATTTCTCCATCCCATCTCACCTCACTCTCCCTCTCACTCTCTTTCATTCCTTCCGCCTCTCCCCCCTCCCCTCCCTTCCCTCTACCATTTTCCTCCTCCCTCTGGCTCATTCCCCACCCCCTTTCTCTCTCTCTCTCTCCACACACACGCACACACGCACCTCTATTTCCTTCCTCTACTGTACTTCTCCCCTCCCTCTGACCTTCTCACCTCCACACCCATTCTTCCTTGCATTCTTTCCCCCACCTCACGCCCACTGCCACCTCCCCCTCTCTTCCCCCCTGCAAGTACCCTGTCACCCTCCTTTTCCCTCCCCCTCCCTCATCCTATCTACCCCACCCCTTCTCCTCCCCCTTCAGACTCCATCCTTCCTTCCTTCTACAGAATTAAATAAGGAAAAGTTATCATACAAAAGACACAATTAGCCCATTAAATATAAAAATGTATATATCAGTGAATAGTTAAATTGTAAATGCTCTTCTTATGCCTGTGTGGAGAAAGAGTGACCGCTATCGACCCTCAATCTATCGTTCTTTTATATCTTATTTTCAGCCTATCCTCTGTTTTTTTTTTCACAAGTCCTATTCTCGATATCTAGACTTCTGATGAGAGAGAGAGAGAGAGAGAGAGAGAGAGAGAGAGAGAGAGAGAGAGCAGATAAATATACAGATTAGAGAGGGGGGCTAAAAATCAGAGAGAGAGAGAGAGAGAAGGGGGGGGGGATAAAAGCCATGCAAACATAAACCAAGTCCTTAAACCGAGATGCAACACCCAGCATCGAACCCGCTACCACAATCCCCAGCCCACTACCACCGCCTCCCCATATCACTGTAATTTGTTTTCCATTGCTGTGGTGGCAAAAAGAGTCGTAACTTCTTTCCCCCCGCGATTTATTTTCATCTGTGTCTATGCTGTGTAAAATATTCCAAGCATTCTTCTTGATAACATGAATCGTAACCCCTTTCCATTGGTGATTTATTACTGGCTGTGTCAATGCTTCGTAAAATATTCTGACGCTGAATACAGGTAAGGCAGGTATTCTTCTTGACAATAGTACTAGCAACATCTTTCCCTTAGCGATTTATTTTGATCTTAATACTGGCTGTGTCAATGCTGTGTAAAATATTCTGACGTTAAACAGAGGTAGGTAAGGCAGGTATTCTTCCTGATAATAGGACTCGCAACCCCTTTCCCTTAGCGATTTATTTTCATCTGTGTCAATGCTGCGTAAAATATTCCAACGTTAAATAGAGGCAGACATTCTTGGTGACTATAGGAGACGGCGTAACCTCTTTCCCTTGGCGATTTATTTTCATCTTAATACTGGCTGTGTCAATGCTGTGTAAAATATTCTGACGTTAAACAGAGGCACGTACTTCAGGCACCAATAGGAGTCGTAACCTCTTTCCCTTGGCGATTTATTTTTATCTTAAAATTGGCTGTGTCAATCCTATGTAAAATATTCTGACTTTAGACAGCGGTAGGTATTCTAGGTGACAACTGGAAGTCCTAACCCCTTTCCCTTAGCGATTTATTTTTTTGCATCTTAACAGTGGTCTGTGGAGATGAAGAGTCGCTGATTCCGCCGCTAAGCTACGTCAAACAAGCTGCAAAAGGACGAAAATCTGGACCGACTATTATTTATAAACACAACACTATAATAAGGTGCTAGTCACAAAGAAGTGCCGTGGAAAGGTTGTAGAGCCACAGTCTCATTTTGTCACCGAGGTACATGAAATTACAAAAGGTAGAAAATCTTGGTCAAGTTAAGGTGAAAAGACTATAGTATCTACCAAAGAAACTAGAATAAGGTGCTAGTCACGAAGAACTGCCGTGGAAAGGGTGTAGAGTCATTGTCTTATACTGCCGCTGAGCTACGTGAAGTAAGCTGCAAAAGGACGAAAATCTAGGCCAAATTAAAGTGAACGAACTACAGGATACAGCAAGATAATGATGGCTATACCTAACAACTCTAGTTTTAAAAATCTGAATAAAATCGACTAGAAACACAAAAAATAAATAAAAATAAATAAACCAATAATAAACTAAGGAAAGTTATAATTGGTTAATGAAGGCTTTATCTATCATCTCCTGTTAAAAATATAAATATCCATATAAAGCAATTCAGAACAGAACACAAATAAAGATAAACTAGGAAAAAAAGAATTTGTTCGAGAGAGAAATTCAGTAAAAAATAAATAAATATATATAATCAAACAATTGGATGTAAGCGGCTTTGTGTTTTTGCCCACTTGGGTGTGTAAGAGGCGACTGTACACACGATTTGCCTTGTTCAACTCAGCAGGGGAGGGAGTAAACAATATATATAAGGCCTAGTTTGATACCTTAGTTCTCTTGCTTTGTCTCTGCCTGTCTCTCGCTGTCTCTCTCTCTACCCATTGTCTCTCTCACTGTTTCTCTATCTACCTATTGCCTCTCTGTCTCCCTATCTACCTACTGTGTCGCTCTCTCTGCCTATGTACCTATTCTGTGTGTCTCTCTCTAACTCTCTCTCTACCTATCTATGTAGTCTATATCCACTTACGCTGTATATTCTGTGTATGCTGATATCCACAGGCAAAGAGGAAACACGATATCATATATTCCTAGCGTAGTCGTGCCGTATTCACATCTTCGGGAGAGCTGACTTTCTTCTCTGGAAAAGTAAATGCACGAAAGAGCTCGAGATATTTCGTGTTACCTTTGTCCTTGTCGGGAACAGTTTATCTGAGTGAATTGCAATCAAACTGTGTATATATGCATGCGTGTATGTAAATAAATTTAGTAATTTATTTATATATAGCAATGATTTTCTTATTCTCCCTCCCTCTCTCTCTCATCCCACATGCAAATCCTCTGAGAAGGGAAAAACTGGACCCAGTTCAGGATTTTCTATTTGATATTCCTCAATTTGTTTATCAGAGTAAGAATCTCTCTCTCTCTCTCTCTCTCCACCTTGCACGACTTACACGAGTATAAAAAATAAAAAGAAATCCCTGTTCACCCTTTAAGCTTCCTGTATGCCTTTCCCGGTAGCCCCCCCTGACTCACCCTAGCCCTCACCCTCACCCTGACCCCACCCCCTTAACTCTCACTCTCAAGTCACCCTATCTGACCATTTATCTTTTAACTATCAACTATTTCTCTTCCTGACAAATGGAGGTAATTGGAGAGAAGACTGATTGAATGACAGTGAACACAGAATAGTCACAAAAGGAGAGGTGGAGTAAATCGATACTTCTATCTATCTATCTATTGCCAGACGCCTTAATTCCTTATACGGGGTGGCCACAAGCAAATCGCCTCCACGTCACCCTGTCCCCCGCCATTTCACTGCCCTGCTCCCAAATCACACCCCCCTCTCTCATATACCTCTCCACTCCACTCACTGTAATTTGGCCCAGATTTTCGTCATTTCACTTATTTCACGTACCTCAGTGGCAGAAAAAGGCAATAACACAACTACATTCTTTCAATAGCTCTTCTTCGTGACTAGCACAAAAATGTGATGTTAATCTAAGGTTATAATTCAGCACTCATGGAGGGATGGTAAATTTAGACCAAGTTAAGGTGAACAGAGGCAGAAAACGCAATACTACGACTCTACACTCTTTTCCACAGCACTTCTTCGTGACTAGAATCAATGTGGTGTTAATCTAATGTTATAAATTAGTACTCAAGATGGAGAGATGGTAAAGTTAGACCCATTTAAAGTGAACAGAATATTATAGTAGTCCCAACCCCAATCTCGCCTAAACGTGAACTCTGTGGACTGCAGGCTAAATCTCCCTTTCTTCACAGGCCATCACCCTTCTTTCGGGGACTGGGAGGGGACTGAGACAGGCCTTTGGTTCCTTCTTTGCATTAAAAAAAAGATGTATAGCCAGGCAGCTTCACCGCAATTCATATCGGTGCCACCACATGAAGGCACCCTGTCCAACAGTGAGAGTAGGTTTAATAGTGAGGGCTCTGTTATAGGGACAATTCTCTATATATATTGGAAAGACAGAACAGTAGTATATAAACAAACAGTAATATACAATCAAACAGTGATATACAATCAAACAGTAATATACAATCAAACAGTAATATATAAGGGGGAGGCGGTGGCTGAATTGGTAGAGAGGCGGTCTGCAGTCCCGATAGACCCAGGTTCGAATCCCGGCTGGGGCAGGGAACAGTTTAAGGATTTGAATTTCATGGAAGCAGACTTTCCTGATCTACCAGATGACCCGCCGACATGTCATAAAAGTACCCCCGCTAATACCAATACACCAGTAATATACAATCAAACAGCCCTAGCATGTATTCAATATGGACGGTGGGTGTTAGCGCCGAAGTGGTGACATGTGGAGGTGTAGGAGGACTACTGGGCCTTGGGATAGGCTACTGCCCCCGAGATATAGGACATGAAGCCTTTGCCCAGAGTCGGACACATAAAAAAAAAATATATATATAATCAAACTAATATATAATCAAACAGTAATATATAACCGAACAGTAATATATAACCAAACAGTAATATATTATAATCAAACAGTAATATATTATAATCAAACAGTAATATACAATCAAACAGTAATATATAACCAAACAGTAATATATAACCGAACAGTAATATATAACCAAACAGTAATATATTATAATCAAACAGAAATATATAATCACACTGGCTGCTTTTATAACCTACAGAGCTCCAACCCCTACTGGACTTCAACATTTGTATACCTAAACTTGTTAATAAGACAAAGATAAGCAATGAGGTCTTTGAACAGTCTTGGCATACAGTATCATCTTATTAGTGATTGTAAGTGGTCAGGATAGTAATGTGTGCCCTGATCCTTGTACTGCCACTTTCCCTTTCCCTCCCTCCTCCTCCTCCTCACCCTCATCACCATTCCCCCTTACCCTCCCCTCACTTACCCTTTCCCTCCCTCCTCCTACTCACCCTCATCACCATTCCCCCTTACCCTCCCCTCACTTTCCCTCCCTCCTTCTTCTCACCCTCATCACCATTCCCCCTTACCCTCCCCTCACTTTCCCTCCCTCCTCCTACTCACCCTCATCACCATTCCCCCTTACCCTCCCCCTCTCCTTACCCCTCACTCCCTGGTTTCACCCTCACCCTGCACGTATTCCTAAACTTAAATATTTACACAAACTCTCTCACCTTCTCTCCCTCTCTCCCCCTCCCTCCATACTATTCCCTATCTCTCCTCCCTTACACCTCTCTCCCTGATCTCTTCCATCCTCACCCTGGCACACCCTCTTCCCTCCCCTCCCTTACACATCTCTTCCCTGCTTCACCCTTCACCTTTCCTCTTCCCTCCTCCTTTACTCCTCTCCTCATCCTCCTCTCACCCTTACCCTTTTCCTGTCTTCCTCCTTTATCCTCACTTCACCCCCCCTCTCTTCTCCCTTACTACCCTCCCCCTGACTCTTCCTTTATCCTCTCTCTCTCTCTCTCTCTCTCTCTCTCACACCCACACACTCATTAATACATCCATTCTTCACCCTACTGTCACTCTTAAACACTTTCTCACCCTCACCCATAAAGAACTCTCTCCCTCTCCTCCCTCCCCTCTCTTCTCCCTCCCCTTTCCTCCCTCTGTCCTTCCTCCTCCCCCTTCCCTCTCTCTGTCCTTTCTCCTCCCTCTTCCCTCCCTCTTGTCCTTTCCCCTCCCCCTTCCTTCCCTTCCCTCCCTCTCTCAATCCCCTCCCCCTCCCTCCCACCATGACCTGAGGGGCGTGGTGATGGGTGGGGTAAGAGTTTGTCCTGGTGGCTACCCGGATTCAAGGGAAGAATGGAAACAATTTATTTCAACATTCACTCTCACTTTCACATTCATTTTCACATGCTCTTTTACATTCAGATTCGCTGCCACATTCACTTCCATATTCATTTACTCAGCCACCTCCACATTCATGCTCACTTCTACATTCACAGTTACATCCACAATCATTTCCACTTCCACTTTCACCTCCGCGTTCATTTTTATATTCATCTCTGCATTCATTTCCAAATTCACATTCATCTCCACATTCATATACATCTACACTTCCACATTCGTCTCTACATTCATTTCCACATCCACTTCCACAATCACATACACCTCCACTTCGTCTCCACATTCATTTTCATATTCACCTCCGCTTTCACATCCACACTCACATCTACATTCATTTCCACATTCACCTCCACTTCCACATTCGTCTCCACATTCATTTTCACCTCCACTTCCACATTCACCTCTACATCAATATTCAACTCCACTTCCACATTCACCTCCACATTCATAATCACTTCCACCTTCATTTCCGCATTCACTTTACCTGTATTCACTGGAGGGAGGGAGAGAGAGAGAGAGAGAGAGAGAGAGAGAGAGAGAGAGAGAGAAACAGTTCATTTCCAAGAAGTGCGTCTGGAGTTTCATTATTGTGTTCTGGTAGGAGGAGTGTGTGTGTGTGTGTGTGTGTGTGTGTGTGTGTGTGTGTGTGTGTGTGTGTGTGTGTGTGTGTGTGTGTGTGTGTGTGCGTGCGTGCGTGCGTGCGTGCGTGCGTGCGTGCGTGCGTGTGTGTGTGTGTGTGTGTGTGTGTGTGTGTGTGTGTGTGTGTGTGTGTTCTTCCCCCCCCTCTTTCTGCTTACCTTTATTTTTTTAAGCTGACAAACTGACATACAAATTTGGAATATTACTCTCTCTCTCCCTCCTGTGTGTGTGTGTGTGTGTGTGTGTGTGTGTGTGTGTGTGTGTGTGTGTGTGTAAAAAGCTAGTCTGTCCTGTCTGGTTAGTATATCAAATGACTGCTTAATTACTTTCAAAGGCTTAATTAAGGAATAAATGAAGGCGTGGCTCCTTAATTACTAGTTTGGTTGACGATGCTTATTAAGTGCTTTAATTACTTTTACGTTCCAAAATTTTACTATCTAAATGCAGAGTGTAAGATGATGATGATGATGATAAGCAAGAGAGAAATAGTGACAGGTGGTGGTGATGATGATGATTATAAAGATGATAATGATGGTGGTGGTGGTGATGATGATGATGATTACAACGATGATAATGGTGATGGTGGTGATGATTATAACGATGATGATGATTATGGTGGTGGTGATGTATGATGCTGACTAAGACAATGATGATAACGATGACAATGACGAGGGTAATGATGATGATGACAATGACGAGGGTAATGATGAAATAGTGATGATGACGATGATGATGATGATGATAACGATGGCAATGACGAGGGTAATGATGAAACAGTCAGTGATGATGATGATGATAACGATGACAATGACGAGGGAATGATGAAATAGTCAGTGATGATGATGATGATAACGATGACAATGACGAGGGTAATGATGAAACAGTCAGTGATGATGATGATGATAACGATGACAATGACGAGGGAATGATGAAATAGTCAGTGATGATGATGATGATAACGATGACAATGACGAGGGTAATGATGAAACAGTCAGTGATGATGATGATGATAACGATGACAATGACGAGGGAATGATGAAATAGTCAGTGATGATGATGATGATAACGATGACAATGACGAGGGAATGATGAAATAGTCAGTGATGATGATGATGATGATGATGATGAGGAGGAGGAGGAGGACGATGACGAGGGTAATGATGAAATTGTTAGTGATAATGATGATGATGATGATGATGACGACGACAATGACGAGGGTAATGATGAAATAGTTAGTGATAATGATGACGACGACAATGACGAGAGTAATGATGAAAGTCAGTGATGATGATGATAACGATGACAATGACGAGAGTAATGATGAAACAGTGATGATGATGATGATGATAACTCTATGCTTTATTTAACTCTCACCACGTACACCCTATATGCTTACTGAAAAGTGTTTTAGGAAAATACTTATAAAATTACTCCTTCTTTCGACTACATGAAGCAAGGGGACTGGCGGCATGTGTCTGGCTATCTATTTAGCTAAGTATCTATCTAGTAACCAAGAGGAATGGCGGAATATCTATCTATCTAACTCACAGACAGACAGACAGGTAGATAGACATATAGCAAGAGACAGATGAAATGAATTGTTCTTGAAATTGGCTCTCTTGTTTTTGCTTTTCTTGGAGGGAACAAGTTACAGACTCCTGGCCTTTGGTTCCTTCTTCCTTGCATAAAAGATAGATACAGATAGATATGAAATAGAATAGATACAGTCATAGAGATAAATGGGTGACAGACACATAGGGAAGACAAATAATCACTATACTCTGTTGACTCTAACTTGGCCTAAAATTACATCTTATCCTGAAAGCTGAATTATGACAACAGATTATCACTAGAATATGATGCTAGTCACAAAGAAGTGCTGTGGAAAAGAATGTAGAGCTGTTGCACTGTCTTTGCCACTGAGCTACGTGAAATAAGCTGCAAAAGGACGAAAATCTGGGCCAAGTTAAGGTGAAAAGGGTAAAGAAAAATAAAACGCAAGGACATGGAGAAAATACTGCTCACGACTGTACAATCTCTTCAAGGTTATTATTATTAGACGAAGGAACTAGGCCTGCTGTCTGGATGGAAAAAAGACCTAAGATCGAGCCCACACCGCTACCTACTTTATTGATGGCGTTAATAATCTTGTGCAACTGCTGTGTGTGTGTGTGTGTGTGTGTGTGTGTGTGTGTGTGAGAGAGAGAGAGAGAGAGAGAGAGAGAGAGAATAGGGAAACTTACTTTAATTTCCACCACCAGCCGCTGTCTAGGTGAACTACCTTAATATTAACGCCACCACTGACATTTCAAAGAAGCCTATTATAAAGAAAGACAGAGACAGACAGACCAACAAAGGGAGAGAGAGAGAGAGAGAGAGAGAGAGAGAGAGATGAACTACCACAAAATCACCAACACAAGTGACATTTTAAACAGAACTTTATTTTGGCGAAGCATAAAATCTGAATTAATGTCGTGTATAATTATCTTTATTTGGTCCCTACACCCCACTCATGGTCGGCACAGCTCGGGTATCCTTCTTCAGCTAACGTGAGTCGCCGGATTCTCTCTCTCTCTCTCTCTCTCTCTCTCTCTTTTAACTCGGTGGAGCCAGACTTTCCGGGGCTTGAAAAGTGAGTGAATGAAAGTGTGGCTCCATTGAGCAAACTTTGGTTCATAAGTCTTTCTGTGTAGTTTCCTGTGCCCGTATTAATAAAAACTCCTAGGAGTAAAAAGTTCCTCTCAAAGTGAAATTTGGCTCCTAACTTCTAGAAGTACTCCTAAAAGTTACTTTCAACTCCTAAGTTTACTCGTAAAATCGCTATAAAATAAAAGTCCTCCACAAGGACTTTCAAGGAGATAGTAGGGCTTTTAGTAACAGTAAACACAGTAGCTGCGTCCCTCAAACACCAAGAGACAAGACAACATAGACCATGGCTGACCGACACCACCCACCACGCAGAAATTTTCGAGCTCGGAAGGATGCATTCATGAAATATGATGATCAAGAACTTGTAAGAAGGTACCGTTTCGATCGTGAGGGCATTCTGTTTATTACTGATTTAGTAAGAGATGTACTGGAAAAGCCCACACATTGAAACCATCCTCTCACACCCGAGATGAAAGTGTTGATACTATTAAGGTACCTTGCAACTGGAAAAATGCAGCAGTGTAATTGTGATGACTTTGGACCATCGCAGCCATCAGTGAGCAATGTGATAACGGAAACACTCTATGCTCTAACTGCTCCACACATTGTTAAGAGGTTTGTGAAGGTCCCTCGTACACTCCCTCCATCCAGTTTCTCTTTCTCCTGAATTTATCTGCAGCCGTGGAATCTTGATATTGTGCCATTGTTGACGGTCACTGTGCCATGTACACACGATACACCGATGGTAGCAGGCACGATCAGCTGACCACACGAGGTGTTTACATTTTATCCATTTTATCGACATTCGTAAAGAATCATAATATATGATCAAACAGATGTTGTTTCTATATATAAAAGCTAATTTTTCATTTTTAAAATACTTACTGATACTCTAAGGCTTTGTAATGATAATTTTTTTAAATATATTAAGCAGAGGTTCTTTGTGTTGGTAACACTTTATGTTTGGAGCGAAATTACTACTACGAGTCCTCCTAGGAGGAACTTTTAGAAGCACCTTTCAGCTACAACCACTTTTAGTAGTAATTTTAAGAGTACTTCTAGAAGTTTTTATTAATACAGGCCCTGGCTCTCTGGACACCATTAACACCACTATCACCACCACAACCCTCCTCCTTCGCATCACCACCCCCACCATCATCACAACCACCATCCTCACCATCATCATCATCATCCTCACCATCACCACCACCACCATCCTCACCATCACCACCACTACCACCCTCATCATCACCAGTACCACGTTTATCATCATCATCCTCACCATCATCACCCTCTTCCTCCTCCTCCTCATCTTCATCATCACTGCCCTCACCATCACCATCACCACCATCATCACCACCACCACCACTACCACCCTCACCACCTTTCACCACTTAATCCAATCCTCATCCAATCAATTTCATCCACGTAAGATAACATTAACGGTACTAAAAAAAATAATAATATACACGAGCTTCTGAATCCAGGTACAAGGTATTTACTGAGAGAGAGAGAGAGAGAGAGAGAGAGAGAGAGAGAGAAACATATAATTAACTGTTAATATTGCATCTTTTTTTACTACTAATTTATGCCATATCTAACCACCTTCAGTTTGAGAGAGAGAGAGAGAGAGAGAGAGAGAGAGAGAGAGAGAGAGAGAGAGAGAGAGAGAGAGAGAATCCACCTCAAAATCTAATCAACTCTTCCTTCACCCACTACCAATCTATCCAATACCAATTTCTCGAGACATTTTACACACAAACAGACAAACACGGGTCAATACATAACCTCCTCCAACTCATTCTGCGTTGGTAGTATCTCTCTATCTACTGCCAGACGCCTAATCCCGTTAGGGGTGACCACAAACAAATCGCCTCCATGTCGCCCTGTTCCCTGCCATTTCATTGCCCTGGTCCCAGCTCACACCCTCCTCTCTCATATACCTCTCCACTCCATCCCTCCATCTCATCCTTGGCATCCCCCTCCCTCTGCCCCCCCACCTCACTCACACTACGTAGGTAATATCGTCCTCTAATTAAAGACAGGTAAGTAGCCGATACGCTTCTAGGCAACAGGTGTGCTGACATTTAAACCCACCTGTAATAAGGGCCAAACCAATATATTTCTTTTACTGTTAGACTTGTATGCATTTTTATTGTTAACTCTTTCTGCGTGGAGACTATGTTAATTATACCTTGCCTAATGCTAGATACATTATTTATATCATTATCATCATCATCGTTACCATCACCATAATCATCATCACAAACATCATCACCATAATCATTATCATCATCCACTTTTTTTACCAGTACGCAAAGTATATAATGAAATGTTACAGATTACTTTCACCACCACCATCATAACCACCACCACCATTATCAGAACCACACTACCACCATCATTGACACTGCTACCACCATCATCATAACCACACCGCCATCACCACCTCCACCATCATCTTAACCACTACAACCATCACCACCACCACCATAACCACTACCATCATCACCACCACCACCACCACCACCATCATCATAACTACCATCATCACCATCACCACCACCATCATCATAACCACAACACCACCACCACCTGCCATCCATTCAATTCACTTAACTCATCACTTACATCCACTTAAGTAATGGATTAACATTCTTCTTTAACCCATTCATTACCGTCAAGCGTCAGCAAGTTAGTCAGAGAGACAGTACCCTCTCTGCCAACAGCTTCACTAACATTCACACAAATATATAATTCGTATTTGTTAAGCAACAAACAAATCGTCTCCATGTCGTCCTGTCCCCCGCCATTTCACTGCCCTGCTCCCAGCTCACACACACACCTTTCTCATATACCTCTCCACTTGTTTGTTTGTGGCCACCCCTTACGGGATTAAGGCGTCTAGCAATAGATAGATAGATCTCATACAGTATCTTTTTCTTCCTATTAATCTATGTTTTTTATCGTTACACTTAAATACTTGAGTGATGCTTGTTCTTCTATTAAACAATAATATTTTTACTATCTAGACACACATACACACAGATTCACACACACACACACACACACACACACACACACACACACACACACACACACACACACACACACACACACCAAATTAAATCCACAAAAGGTAGCAAGATAATGAAACTCTCGTGACGGGACTGAAGGGCTATAACCTATAATTTATCAACTGTAATATACTTTTTACCGTTAATCTGATATATTTTTTGTCTCACCTACTGACACAAGCCACCTGCACCTACACACACCTTGCCCTTTCATCTCAGGTTAATTAAGTCTCTACCTGACACCCTCTCACCTGTCCAAGTTAGTCTGGCATTATACTCGCCTTATTCTAACTTGGCCTAAAATTAACATTAGAATATGAAGCTAGTCACGAAGAAGTGCTGTCGCTAGGATGTGGAACTGTACCATTCTCTTCAAACTCTCTGACATTCTCTCACTCTTCAATGTTATTCTGGTATTATACTCGTTTTATTCTAGCTTGGCCTAAAATTAACACTAGAATTTGAAGCTAGTCACGAAGAAGTGCTGTGAAAAGGATGTACAGCTGTAGCATTATTTCCGCCAACTCTTGTTATTCTAGGATTATACTCGTTTTACTCTAACTTGGCCTAAAAATAAGACTAGAAAATTATATTAGTCACGAAGAAGTGCCATGGAAAGGATGTAGAGCCGCGGAACTGTCTTTCTGCCACTGAGTTACGTGAAATAAGCCACAAAAGGACGACAATCTGGGCCAAGTTAAGGTGAAAGGAGTATATCAGAGAACCCCACTAGCATGAATATAAACGTCTGGTGGTAAGAAGGATGCAGTATGAAAGACACCACTGTATTGTAAGGGGTAAGTGATTTGTCCCTAAGGCGAAGGAAAAACATCAAGAATTAGCAGTCTCTCTCGACAAACTTCCTATTTTTCTTCCAGGGCACGACTTTCACCATGAAGGAAAAACACATGAAATAATATTAACCGGTTCTCTTTCCAAACCATTTTTTTTTTTCTCTCTCTCAAACAGTATTATGATATTTTCTTGACAAACCTCCTGTGTTTCTTCTGGGGCAAGATTTTCACCATGAAGGAAATTACATGAAATATTATTAAATGGTTCTCATTCCAAACCTACAATCTCTCTCTCTCTCTCTCTCTCTCTCTCTCTCTCTCTCTCTCACACACACACACACACAGACACACACACAAACACTATTATGATATTTTCTCGACAAACCTCCTATTTTTCTAGGGCAAGATTTTCACCATGAAGGAAAAATACCTGGAAAATTGTTAACTGGTTCTCTTGCCAAACCTACAATTTCTCTCTCTCTCTCTCTCTCTCTCTCTCTCTCTCTCTCTCTCTCTCACACACACACACACACACACACACACACACACACACACACACTATTACGATGTTTTCTTTACAAACCTCCTATTTTTCTTCCAGGGCAAGACTTTCACCATGAAGGAAAAACACCTGAAATATTATTAACTTGTTCTCTTTTCAAACTTACCATTTTATATTTTCTCAGGCTTTATCATGTGGTTCTTTTGTCAAACTTTCGATATTTCTATCAATCTGTCTATACCTGGCTATTTCAATTAATTAATCAGTATCTATCATTCAATCTCATGATCGTTGTCTATTTCTCCATCTATCAACCTAC
>NC_136964.1:8806595-8854095 GCF_032717465.1 Coenobita brevimanus
TTAATTCTCTCTCTCTCTCTCTCTCTCTCTCTCTCTCACACACACACACACACTTAATTCTCTCTCTCTCTCTCTCTCTCTCTCTCTCTCACACACACACTTAATTCTCTCTCTCTCTCTCTCACACACACACACACATACACACACACGAGTGAGTTTACTAGAAGGTTAACACAATTAAGTCTCCTTCGTCACACACTCATCTGCACCCGTATTCTTATAGGCTGAGAAATTTCCCTAACACCTTTTCCTAAGCGGTTAATTTATCACACCTTACTGTCCTCTTCCGTGTAACATCAATCCTTCCAATATCGCCTCACTGCGCAAATATAAAAAGATACTGACTAGCTATATCCAAAAATAAATCGCTAAGGAAGAGGTCTTAGGGAACTTCCTTCACCAGAATAAGGACCCTGGAGTTAAATGGAACAAGATTTTAGAGTTGTTCCCATCGTAAGAGGGTCAGGAAGCAGTTCTTTCATTACTTCCGCTGTGTAAATGAACCGACAAACTCAACCATTCAAGAGCAAACGTTAAGGAGTTGATTTTGGTGTCTCTCTCTCTCTCTCTCTCTCTCTCTCTCTCTCTCTCTCTCATGAACCTACAAACTCACCCACTCGAGAGCAAACGTTAAGGAATTGATTCTGGGGCTCTCTCTCTCTCTCTCACATCAAACAGTACAGACCATTATTTTCTGTGTACCTTAATTCCCTCCTTCCCACCCCTTCTCTCTCTCTCTCTCTCTCATGAACCTACAAACTCACCCACTCGAGAGCAAACGTTAAGGAATTGATTCTGGGGTCTCTCTCTCTCTCTCTCTCTCTCTCACCAAACAGTACAGACCATTATTTTCTGTGTACCTTAATTCCCTCCTTCCCACCCCTTCTCTCTCTCTCTCTCTCTCTCTCCTGTGTACCTAATTCCCCCCCCCTCTCTCTCTCATCAAGCGGTACTCTTTTTTTTTTTCTTTTTTTTGTACCTAATTTCTTCCCCCGTTGTCTTCAGTACCTTGCAGTACCCACCCAGACGTGATGACCCTAGCCTCCCTCTCTCTCTCTCTTCTCCCTCCCTCCCTCTCTCTCTCTTCTTCTCCCTCTCCCCCCTCTCTCTTCCTCCCTCCCTCTTCTCTCTCTCTCATACATATTGATCTTTTTCTTTCAATACTCCAAAGTGCTTATCTCCTTTCTTTTCTTTTTTCCTTCGATCTTTTTCTCATTCCTCTTTCTTTAATATTTCAAATCCCTCTCTCTCTCATTCTTTCTTTCCGTCTGTCTGTCTGTCTCCCATTCTTTCTTTTTGTCTAACTGTCTGGCTGTCCCCCCTCTCTCTCATTCTTTCTCTGTCTGTCTCTCTCATTCATGCCTTCTTTCTGTCTGTCTGTCATCCACCCTTCCTCTCTCTCATTCTTTCTCTATGTCTATCTGTCTCTCTCCCATTCTGTCTGTCTGTCTCATGGGGCAGGTCCTCCACGCGGCTCCTTCTGTGGTATTGCGGTCACCTGAACGATCTCAAGGCCGTCTGGTTCAGGTCTCTCTCTCTCTCTCTCTCTCTCTCTCTCTTTCTCGCTCTCTCTCTCTTTCTCACACACACAATTATTTTTCCATTACTATTTTTTTTTTTCAGAGAGAGAGAGAGAGAGAGAGAGAGGGGGGGGGAAATATATCTGGCTTTTAATAAAAGAAGAAGAGTTATGAAGGTGAAGTAGGGAAGGATGGAGAAAAGGAAAGTGGAAGTGTGGAAGTGAAGGAAAGAGGGAGGGGGGGAGAGACAAGAGAACTGAAGAGGAAGGAACAAAGAATTGGACTGGGAAAAGAGGTCAATCGAGAGAGAGAGAGAGAGAGAGAGAGAGAGAGAGAGAGAGAGAGAGAGAAGGGTTCAGTTTCTCATAACCTGGTTCACTTTTTCTCATAACTGACCTATGACTTTTCTTAAGAGATTTACTAAGATGGGGGTCTCACTTAAGATGATTTAATATTTTGACGGTAGCCGGAACGAGATTAGATTAGGAGGCCCTGGTGGTGAATATGAGAGTGGATGTAGTTTGTAATACTGTTATAATGAGGGAACTATCATCATCATCACCACCATCCTCATCCCCATCACCAACACCACCATCCTCATCAATATCATCACCACTATCCTCATCAATCATCACCATCCTCATCATCATCAATCATCACCATCCTCATCACCATCAATCATCACCATCCTCATCATCATCAATCATCACCATCCTCATCATCATCAATCATCACCATCCTCATCATCATCAATCATCACCATCCTCATCATCATCAATCATCACCATCCTCATCATCATCAATCATCACCATCCTCATCATCATCAATCATCATCCTCATCATCATCAATCATCACCATCCTCATCATCATCAATCATCACCATCCTCATCATCATCAATCATCACCATCCTCATCATCATCAATCATCACCATCCTCATCATCATCAATCATCACCATCCTCATCCTCATCAATCATCACCATCCTCATCATCATCAATCATCACCATCCTCATCATCATCAATCATCACCATCCTCATCATCATCAATCATCACCATCCTCATCATCACCAATCATCACCATCCTCATCATCATCAATCATCACCATCCTCATCATCATCAATCATCACCATCCTCATCATCATCACCATCCTCATCATCATCAATCATCACCATCCTCATCATCATCAATCATCACCATCCTCATCATCATCAATCATCACCATCCTCATCATCACCAATCATCACCATCCTCATCATCATCAATCATCACCATCCTCATCATCATCAATCATCACCATCCTCATCATCATCAATCATCACCATCCTCATCATCATCAATCATCACCATCCTCATCATCATCAATCATCACCATCCTCATCATCATCAATCATCACCATCCTCATCATCATCAATCATCACCATCCTCATCATCATCAATCATCACCATCCTCATCATCATCAATCATCACCATCCTCATCATCATCAATCATCACCATCCTCATCATCATCAATCATCACCATCCTCATCATCATCAATCATCACCATCCTCATCATCATCAATCATCACCATCCTCATCATCATCAATCATCACCATCCTCATCATCATCAATCATCACCATCCTCATCACCTACGTTATCACTGCCATTATTATTTTATCATTATTTTCAAGGTCAAACTCATTACTGTTACTTGTGTTCATCCCTTTATCCTCATGAGAGAGAGAGAGAGAGAGAGAGAGAGAGAGAGAGAGAGAGAGAATGAAAAACTGACAAGGAGGAGAGGCAGAAAGGAAGAGGTGTATGTGTGAGGGAACGGGGAGAAGAAGGAGAGAAAGGGAGGTAGAGAGGTGAAAGAGGGAGGGGGTAGAGGGAGTAAGGGAGGGGAGGGAGGGGAGAAGGGAGGGAAGAAAAGGGAGGAGGAGGTGGATGCAAAGGAAGGTTATGTGGAAAAAAGTGGAATATGCATGAGGAGGAAAGGTGGAGGGAGGGAGGTGTGGTGGGGAGTGTGGTGTGGTATCGTGTGGCTGTGTGGTGCGGAGTGGCTAGGTGTGGCGAGATGGGATAGTGTGGTGTGTGTGGTACAGTTGAATAGGGCAGCAATGTGGCGGTATGGCAGAGTAGGATAGTGTGGTGTGGTATGGTATGGTGGGTAGGTTCGTGTGGTGGTATGGTATGGTGGGTAGAGTATCGTGGTGTGGTATGGTATGGTGGGTAGAGTAGTGTGGTGTGGTATGGTATGGTATGGTGGGTAGAGTAGTGTGGTATGGTATGGTATGGTGGGTAGAGTAGTGTGGTGTGGTATGGTATGGTATGGTGGGTAGAGTAGTGTGGTGTGGTATGGTATGGTATGGTGGGTAGAGTAGTGTGGTGTGGTGTGGTATGGTATGGTGGGTAGGTTCGTGTGGTGTGGTGTGGTATGGTATGGTGGGTAGAGTAGTGTGGTATGGTGTGGTATGGTGGGTAGAGTAGTGTGGTGTGGTATGGTACGGTATGGTATGGTGGGTAGGTTCGCGTGGTGTGGTATGGCATGGTGGGCAGGGTCGTGTGGTGTGTGGTATGGTACGGTGGGTGGGTTCGTGTGGTGTGGTGTGGTATGGCATGGTGGGTAGGTTCGTGTGGTGTGGTGTGGTGTGGTACGGTGGGTGGGTTCGTGTGGTGTGGTGTGGTATAGTGGGTGGGTTCGTGTGGTGTGGTGTGGTATGGTGGGTAGGTTCGTGTGGTGTGGTGTGGTATGGTATGGTGGGTAGATTTCTGTGGTGTGGTGTCGTACGGTATGATGAGTAGGTTCGTGTGGTGTGGCAGTGTGGAGATTGACGTGGACTGTGGTGTGGTGTGGTGCTATGTGGTGTAGTACTGTGGTATGATTCAGTATGATGTGGTGTGGCGAGTGTGGTGTGAACGAGTGGAATGGCAGTATGAGGGTGGACAGAGAAATAGGTAGTGTGGGAAATGAAGAAGAAAGTTACGGTGGTGTGGTAGTGAGATAAAGTGTGGTGTATGCTGTGGTATGGAGCTGTAAGGCTGTGTGGTAGTATGGTGTGGTAGTGTGATAAGGCAGAAGGAAAATGTGGTGACTGGTGTGGAGTGGAGTGGTAGGAAGAAGGAATGTAATTTGTGGTGGTGTGGTGTGACGTATAAATGGAATAATGAATGAATGATGAAAGAGTGAAGTGAGAGGTGAGGCAAGGGTTGATGGGAAGGTAAAAGACATGAGGAAAGGGAATGAACAGAACAAAAACAGAATGCATGGAAGAATGAATGATGAATGAGTGGAGAGAGGAGGGACAAGAGTTAATGAAGGTAAGAGACATGAGGAAAGACAGTGAATAGAAAAAAACAGAGTGAATGGAAGAATGATGAAGAGAGAGAGGAGGGGGAAGAGTTAATGAAGGTAAGAGACAAGAGGAAAGGAAATGAATAGAAGAACAGAATGAATGACTAATGAATGAGAGGAGAGAGGAGGGCAAGGAGTGAATGAAAGGTACAACTGGCAGCATATACACCTGGGACAGCATCGAAGTGTAGCACAGGTGTAGCATCAGGTACACTTAACGACTTTAACATAATCACATATTCGTTGATGGAACTGACATGATGGAAGGCGTGAAATATTAGCTGAGATGACAAAGTACGTGAGGCATGAACGTAGAAATTGTAGCTAGACCTCCGACAGAGAGAGAGAGAGAGAGAGAGAGAGAGAGTAATAATAATAATAATCATCATCATCATCAGTTTATTTCCACCAACAGAGAGAGAGAGAGAGAGAGAGAGAGAGAGTGTGTGTGTGTGTGTGTGTGTGTAGCTAGGTATGGAGAAGGGAGGGAGGCAGGGGGGTAGAACCAGACCTTCCCCACCCTCATAGCAACAGTGCTAGGAGAAAGAGAAGTAGACGGGGGGGGGGGGAGACCAGGAAACAGGAAAGATAAAAAACCGGTTCTTAGAAGCAGTGTTAATTAATTGTAGGACATTTATATTCCTAGTGTGGTGGTGTAATGAGGGATACTCTTGTTGTTGTTGTGTTTGTTGTTGCTGGTGGGTGGAGGTGGTGATGAAAATGATGATAACTAATAATAATAATAAGAACAATAATAGTAGGAGTAATAATGATGATAAAGAAAATAACAGTAGTAGTGGTAATAGTAAAAATAATAATAATAATAATAATAATAATAATAATAATAGTAATAACACCAACAACAAGCACAAGGAATATCACAAGAAAAAGAGAAATAATGCAAAAAAGGGTGCCCCCCCCCCCAGACAACACCTTTCTAGTCACTTATATAATCTGACAGTACCCCCCCCCCCGGAAAAAAGTAGTAACAATGAAAAAAAAAAAGCATGGTTCTAAAACTCGTAAAAAAAAAGACCTTACACTTTTTTCCAATCTATAAAAATAAAAAAAAAGCGACCTTCCACTTTTTCCCTAACTAGCTAGAGAGAGACAGAGAGAGAGAGAGAGAGAGAGAGAGATTCACTGATGTAATTATTCCTCTACCCTTGCCACACTACGTCCCTCCCCTCCTGCCACTCCAAGCCATCCTCCCTCACATATCCTAAGTCTTCATTGCCCACTCATTACACCGCCTTAGCTTTACCTCCGCCAAAGAAGCTGGAGGGGGTTCATGTGTCCACTCGTGTCTGTCTCTCAAAAAGGTGTTATCAGATTTCAATGGATTTTGGTGGATAGGAAGGCAGTGGGTCAAGGAAAAGTGGATTAGATTTCGAGGTGGCTGTGGATCCGGAAGCACAAGTAAATAATAAATAATGAATGAGTAAATAATAATGAGTAAATAATAAATAATGAGTAAATAATAAATAATGTGAGTAAATAATAAATAATGTATGAGTAAATAATAAATAATGTATGAGTATATAATAATGTATGAGTAAATAATAAATAATGTGAGTAAATAATAAATAATGTATGAGTAAATAATAAATAATGAGTAAATAATAAATAATGTGAGTAAATAATAAATAATGTATGAGTAAATAATAATGTATAAGTAAATAATAAATAATGTATGAGTAAATAATAATGTATGAGTAAATAATAATGTATAAGTAAATAATAAATAATGTATGAGTAAATACTAAATAATGAGTAAATAATAAATAATGTATAGTAAATAATAATAATGTATGAGTAAATAATAAATAATGTATAAGTAAATAATAAATAATGTATAAGTAAATAATAAATAATGTATAAGTAAATAATAAATAATGTATAAGTAAATAATAAATAATGTATAAGTAAATAATAAATAATGTATGAGTAAATAATAAATAATGTATGAGTCAATAATAATGTGAGTAAATAATAAATAATGTATGAGTAAATAATAAATAATGTATGAGTAAATAATAATGTATGAGTAAATAATAAATAATGTATGAGTAAATAATAAATAATGTATGAGTAAATAATAAATAATGTATGAGTAAATAATAAATAATGTATGAGTAAATAATAAATAATGTATGAGTAAATAATAATGTGAGTAAATAATAAATAATGTATGAGTAAATAATAAATAATACATAATGTATGAGTAAATAATAAATAATGTATGAGTAAATAATAAATAATGTATGAGTAAATATTTCACTAGCGTCGGGGGATGAATGAGATTTCTTTCATTCTGTAATACGGTAGACCTTTTATGAATAATTAACTGATTGTGTGACACCGTAAAAGTATTCTATATGACACCGTAAAAGTATTCTATATGACACCGTAAAAGTATTATACATGACACCGTAAAAGTATTATATCTGACACCGTAAAAGTATTATATGACACCGTAAAAGTATTATATGACACCGTAAAAGTATTATATATGACACCGTAAAAGTATTATATGACACCGTAAAAGTATTATATATGACACCGTAAAAGTATTATATATGACACCGTAAAAGTACTATATCTGACACCGTAAAAGTATTATATATGACACCGTAAAAGTATTATATATGACATTAAAAGTATTATATATGACACCGTAAAAGTATTATATATGACATTAAAAGTATTATATGACACCGTAAGAGTATTATATGACACCAAAGTATTACAGATGACACCGTAAAAAGTATTATATATGATACCGTAAAAAGTATTATATATGATACCGTAAAAAGTATTATATATGACACCGTAAAAAGTATTATATATGACACCGTAAAAGTATTATATCTGACACCGTAAAAGTATTATATGACACCGTAAAAGTAATATATATGACACCGTAAAAGTAATATATATGACACCGTAAAAGTATTATATGACACTATAAAAGTATTATATGTGACACCGTAAAAGTATTATATATGACACCAAAGTATTATATGTGACACCGTAAAAGTATTAGGCTGGTGGGAAATGGAGCTACGGCAGTAAATCTTAAAACCTTACTGTCGCTCGTGGAGGTATGCACTCTGTGTCGCTTTCCAGTTTTTATTTGCTTTTGCCAAATGGAACTCCCACTCCAACAGCTTGAATTGCATGTCGTTGTTACATGAAATACGATAGGCTTCAGTTAAGAGGCAGGAATGAGTCTCCTTGGTGACTAATAAAATGAACCGTCCAATCTGACTACACCTGGCCATCTACTGAGGTGAAGGGGGTTGGGGATATTTGTGAGATTAGAACAAACGCATTATATCTATCTATGCTACAAATACAGGAGCGAACCAGATCAGTGGAGGTGAAAGTGTAAGTTTTAATGTGACACAAGGAAGGGTAATACAATCCTCCCTCCACACACAATATCATTTCAATTTAATTCAGCCCGGGTATAAGAAGCGGCCAGGCCAGTCTGTAGGCGAAAACATATGACCCTGCTCACCCTCCAACCACATTATTTTTTACATATCTGGCCAAGATGAATTTACCATTACTAAGTAAAATTGATGGGGGTTACGCAGAAAGATATATTAAACCACCTGAGTCATATCAATTATTAGTTATTCTTGAAGGAAATAAGTGGGTGAATATATACTGGTTAGGGAAATAAGGGAATATTTTTAGATTATTTCAAAATCGTAAATGTTAAGGGATTTTCCATAACTAAACTGATAGAAACTGCAAACAATGAATTAGATGTGATAGTGACGAGAGAGAGAGAGAGAGAGAGAGAGAGAGAGAGAGAGAGAGAGAGTGTGTGTGTGTGTGTGTGTGTGTGTGTGTGTGTGTGTATGTGTGTTGGAGAGAGGGCAGCTGGATGGCACAAGACAGGGTGACATGGAGGGAATTCGTGGGTGGCCACCCCTTCCCGGATTACGTCGTCGGGCGATAAACTGATAAGAATTTCGTAACTAAATAAAATGGCTTCGAGACGGCATGAAGGGAAAAATAAGAAAAGTCATCGATTTTTTTTTTAATGCAAGAAAGAAGGAACCAAAGGCCAGACGCCCGCAAGATTGTTCCCTCCAAGAAAAAGCAAAACAAGATAACAGAGCCAAGTTCAAGATCCGTTCATTTCGAGATGCCTGGACACACTGCGTTTGAAAGACTGGAGATCATAAGAAGCAAGAAACACACAGATACAGTTCCAGAGTTGACCTGTTACATACATGAAGGACTACGAGTAACAGAGGACGGTAGTAGGAAATACAGACAGAGGGAGACAGTTCCAGAGTAGACCTGTTACATATGTGAAGGGCTAGGAGTAACAGGGAAGATAGTAGGAAATACAGAGGGAGACAGTTCCAGAGTTGACCTATTACATATATTAAGGGCTAAGAGTAACTGCGACGGCCAGAAACAAATCAGCATAAATTGCTAGTGGGCAGGGGTTTACGTCGTCGAAAAATGTGTGAGAAATCGTGCATGCTAAAAGGTTAAGTCCCTTTGCTTTATCTGAAGACATTACACCTCTCACTCTTGTACATTCAACAAAGATTTCTCCTTTATTTATCCAACAAGAGAGTATTTTATTTCTTGTTTCTGTGTTCAATAAAGATTTACCTCTATTTACCTTGCAAGAGAGTATTTTATTTCCTGTTTCTGCATTCAATAAAGATTTTCCTTTATTTACCATGCAAAAAATTATACCTTCCGCTCTTACATACTCAATAAAGCAATTCCCTTTTTTCAGTGCAATAATATTTTCGTCCCCGCATTCAATCAAGCATTTTCATTATTTCCCCTGCGTCTGAGTATTATATTTCCCGTTCTGGCATTCAATAAAGTTTTCCCTTATTTTCCCTGCGTCCAAGTATTATATTTCCCGTTCCTGCACATTCAATAAAGCATTTCTATTATTTCCCCTGCAACAGAACACCATTTCCTCATCTGATTGAATTAAGTTTTCCTCTATTTTTCCCGGGACGGAATAACATTTCCTTCCTCACGTGACTCAGCCACTGGAACGCAGGGCAGGGCTAAAGGAGGCAGGGCAGGGTAGGCCAGGGCTGAAGGACGCAGGGCAGGGCAGGGCAGGGCGGGGAGAAACGTGAAAGGGAAAGGAAATAAAGATGAGATTCAAGGGATGAGGTGGGGTGGAGGGAAGGAAGGACGGGGTAGAGCTGGATAGATTAAAGCAGGCCAGGACAGGGTAGGGTAGATTAGACTAGGACAAGACAGGGCAAGGCAGGGATAGTTAGGGGTGGGAAGGGCAGGGCAGGGCAGGTTGCATTAGACTAAGGCAGAACAAGGCAGGCTGGGACACAAGATAAGGTCCGATGGGAAGGGAAGACCAAAGCAAGGTAGTGCAACGTAAATTAAGGGGTTAATTAGAATACCTCAGGCCAGGGAAGGGTATAGTTTGACTGAGTAAAGAGGACAGAGAAGGGCAGGGCAGGTCAGAACAGGTCACACGAGTTCAGGGCGTAGCGGAACAGGAAAGGGAAAAGAAAAATATAGACCAAGCAAGGATTATGGGTGGGAGGAAGGGCAGGGCAAGGTAAGGTATGGTAGGGTAAGGTAAGGTAAGGAAGAGTAGGGTAGGGTAGGGTGAGGTAGGACAGGGCACCATATAATGATAGGGTAGAGCACTGTGGGACTGGGCAGGGCAGGGCAGTGGGCGGCAGAACGGAAAATGGAAAGGGGAAAAAATAGCAGAGACATGGGAGAAGGAGGCGGGAAGGACAGAGCGAAGCAGGGCAGGGCAGGGCAGGGCAGGGCAGGGTTCAGAGAGTACAGATAAATGGAAACCTGTTGGCCCATAGCGATATTATCTGAAGGGTTATAACAATATACACTAAAGGTCTATACAATGTGAGAGGAAAGGGTATAAATATGGAAGGCTCACCCCACTCACCATCCCCCTTCTGAAAAATAAGGTGATACCGGTTGGGCAGGGTACCGTAAAGTTGGGTAATGAGGATCAAAATCAAGTCAAATAGGAGCTAGAGAGGATTGGGTAGGGAAGGGGATGTGATTAGGAGGGAAGGGAAGGGATGGGATGGGATGGGATGGGATGGGAAGGGAAGGGAAGGGAAGGGAAGGGAAGGGAAGGGAAGGGAAGGGAAGAGCGATACAGAAGAGCTAGATAGGACGAAGCAGGACAGGACAAGAAAGGGGAGGGACACGGCAGGGCAAGACTGGGCAGAGGAGGCCAGGATAGGGCAACAGAAGGTTTGATAGGGTAAGGCAGGGCAGGACAGGACAGGAGGCGAAGAGAGGGAAGGACAGGGCAGGGCAGGGCATGATACAGTAAGGCATAACAGGGGCGAATCAGGGCGTAAGAAAGCACATCACGGCGAAGTACACAAAGGAAGATTAGAGAACATAACTAATTATTCCCAGTCAAAGGGTTGCATGACGGTGCAAGGTGTGTGTGTGTGTGTGTGTGTGTGTGTGTGTGTGTGTGTGTGTGTGTGTGTGTGTGTGTGTGTGTGTGTGTGTGTGTGTGTGTGTGTGTGTGTGTGTGTGTGAGTGATCGGGATGGAGGGAACGTGAGGGTGTGGGAGTGAAAGGAAGGGTAGGTGAGGGTGTAAGGGGCATGGGGAGGTTGGGGTGTGCTGGTGGGGATGTGGAGGTGAGAGTGAGGAGGTGAGGGGAGGGGATAAGAGGGGAAGGAGATCTTGTTGTTCTGGGGTAGGGGAGAAACGGGGGAAAGGTGTGAATGTGGGCGGGGGCAAGGGTGACGGTGTGGCGAGACAGTGAATTAGGTGAGGGTGTGTAAGGGTGAAGGGAAGGAGGTAAAAAGGGGAAGGAAGTCAGGGTGTGTTGGGGGAGGGGATGGGGGAGCAGAGGGGTAAGAGTAGTGGGTGTATTGGGGCGGAACGGGGAATGGGGAAAGGAAAAACAGGTCAGAGCAATGGGATGCCGGGCAGGGCAGGGCATAACAGGAATGAATGAGGGCGAAACACGGCACGTCACGCCAGGCCAGAGCAAAAGAGGTGATTCCCCGTCAACACACACACACACACACACACACACACACACACACACACACACACACACACACACACACACACACACACACACAAAATCACTTTGTTGTATCAGGACTTTCGCAAAAACAGGGGGCTCAAGATTCCGAGCTCATGATTTTTTTAAACTATATGAAAGTATTGGAAGGGAGGTACGCCAAGTAATTAACGCTCATTAACCACGTGAAGCCATTTCCCCGCCATAATGGGTTAATAAGGTGGGGGGAGGCAGAACGAGACAGGGACGGCCTTAATGGAAGACGAGGATGGCGAGGCAGAGGAGGTGAGGCAAGAAGAGGTGGACCAAAGATGAAGTGATGAAATATGTTGAAAGCAGAGGAGGAAGGACAGAGCATCAGTGAGTAGGATGCTGTAGGGCTGAGACGGGGTGGGGTGGGGTGCTGTGGGGTGGGGTGGGGTGGGGTAGGGTAGGGTGGGGTGGGGTAGCGTAGGGTAGGGTAGGGTAGGGTAGGGTAGGGTAGGGCAAGGTAAGGTAAGGTAAGGTAGGTTAGGTTAGGTTAGGATAGGATAAGGCAGGGTAGGGCAGGGTGAGGTAAGGTAAGGTAGGGTAGGGTAGGGTAGGGTAGGGTAGGGTAGGGTAAGGCAGGTAAGGTAAGGTAAGGTAAGGTAAGGTAGTGCAGGGTAGGATAAGGGTAGGGTGCTGTAGGGTAGGGTGGGATAGGCAAGGAACAATAAAGAAAAACAGGAAAGCGAAAGAAATAAGGAAAAAAAAAATAGCTTGGAAGGAAAGTGATGGAGAGGGCAAGGAAGGAATACACAAGAAAGCGAATAACAAGGCGGAAGGAAAAGGAGGCGAGGCAAGACTGTAATTACGGGCAGGGCAGGCCAGGGCAGGGCAGGGCAGGCCAGTGGAGCAGTTGTGGAATGGAGGAAGTGGAGGGGGAAAGGTAGGAGAGACAGGAAAGAAGAGGGAAAACAAGGAAGGACAAGGAAAAGGAAGAACGGAGCTGGGCAGGGCAGGGCAGGACAAGGCAGATGGAGTACTACAAAGATTCTGGACACAACAGGAAATAAGACAAGAAATAGAAGAAAGGAATTGTGTATGAAACGAAAAAAAGAATGGTATATTGAAGGTAAGCAGGGCAGGGCAGGGAATACGGGAAGGTGGCTGGGGCAATGCTGTAATTCGGGGCAAGGCAGGGCAGGGCAGGGAAGGGGAAGAGATTAAGGGGCAGGGAAAGAGGGAACATAAGAAAATTAGAAGAGGATAAATGCAGTAAACCAGCTGGTCCACGCTAGGCAGCTCCTACAAGAGTAACTAAACTACAACTGTACAATAACACACGGATAGCAAAGAAGAAAGGTAGGACAGAACATGGAACGACTTGGACGAGGAAGAATGAAGCTGGGTAGGGGAAGGCAACACTATAATACAGGGCAGGGCAGGGCAGAGGGATACAGTAATGCAGGGCAGGGCAGAGGAATACAGTAACCAGGGCAGGGCAGGGCAGAGGAATACAGTAATGCAGGCAGGGAAGGGCAGAGGGATACAGTGATGCAGGCAGGGAAGGGCAGAGGAATACAGTGGAAGGCAGGGCAGGGAGGAAGAATACAGTAATGCGGGGTAGGGTAGGGAGGAGGAACACAGTAACGCAGGGCAGGGCAGGGCAGAGGAATACAATAATGCAGGGCAGGGCAGAGGAATACAGTAACGCAGGGCAGGGCAGGGCAGGGCAGAGGGATACAGTAATGCAGGACAGGGCAGCGCAGAGGAATACAGTAATGCAGGGCAGGGCAGGGCAGGGCAGTTGTGGAGTTAAGGAAGACAAGGGAAACAGTGGAAGGGGCGGGGCAGCTGTTTTCCTTGACATAAGACCCAACCCACTGTTTCCCCTCAGCCACCATTTCCATATTTAAAGTATTTACATTTTTCACGGGCGATGATTCACGACACGAACTTACCTGACGCAAACCACTTACGAGAGAGAGAGAGAGAGAGAGAGAGGAAAGAACTGGGAAAACAAGGAAGGACAAAGAAGAGGCAGAACGGAGCTGGGCAAGGCAGGGCAGGACAAGGTAGAAGGAGTACTATGAAGATTCTGGACACAACAGGAAATAGGACAAGAAAGGGAAAACAAAGAACGGTGTATGAAACGAAAGAAAAGAATGGTAAACTGAAGGTAAGCAGGGCAGGGCAGGGCAGGAAGGTAGCTGGGGTAATGCTGTAATTCGTACATAATTTCACGTGCGTTATTTAAAAAAAAAAAAAAAATCATTCATTCCCTTCACGCACTTTACGTTCAGTTATTCACCAAACTTATTCATCTGAAGACTAACTAAATATACGTTCAGTTGCTCACCAAACTTATGTTCAACGACGCAACTGTGCAAATGTTTTCACGCTCAATTAACCACTATTCATTAATATATATACAGTATATATATATATATATATATATATATATATATATATATATATATATATGGTCTCCCCTAAGTTGAATAATATCGTCTGGGGGTACTACTAATAATAAAATACAGTAATAATAATAATAATAATAATAATAAATAACCCATCCAACACCCAATCCTATGTTGCCCCATGAGGAGCGTAAGAGGCCGGGGCTAGGCAAGTTGGTCCTGACATTTAAGATGAGTGAAATAAAGAAATAATATTAATAACAATAATAAACGTGGTAGTTGTAGCAGTCATAATAGTAGTAGTAGTACACACACACACACACACACATTTTCTCCACGCTAAAACGCAATACTATTTATCCGAGAGAAATCCTGACACTTCAAGGCGAAACTCTTCACCTTGACAACTTCTTTTTTCCAGCCCCCATCAGGAGCCGGATACCCCCCGTGCCGAAAGCGTGCGACCCGAGTTGGCAGTGGTCGGTGTGGTCTACTTTGATTTCTTGAACTGGGGAATGTTTTTGTGTACTGGGTTCGTATTCTCCCTAACACGTCTTCCTGAGCTATTTATTTTTGCATATGGCAGGGGTCCATAGTCTCGTCGGTTAAGGAAGCTCCCTAAGACCTCTTCCTTAGCGATTTTATTTTTGCCTATGGCTGGTTAATATCGTTCGGAATCTGTCATATAAAGACAGACTACAAAGATTATGTCTGCAATCACTAGAGAGGCGTAGAGTAAGGGGAGACTTAATTGAGGTGTTTAGGTGGATGAAGGGTATAAATAAGGGATATTAGCAAGGAACTTAAAGTGAGCATACAGGATAGAACTAGAAGTAATGGTTTCAAACTAGAAAAATGCCGTTTTAGTATGGAAATAGGTAGAATTTGGTTTGGTAATAGAGTAGTAGACGAATGGAATAAGCTACCTAGTAAAGTAGCTGCTGCTCTTTCACTGAGGGTTTCAAACATAGGCTAGATAAGCATATGACAAATAACGGATGGTATAGAGAAAATCTTATAACCAATACTAATTCATTCTTTTTCCTTTTCAGGTTACACTATGATAGTCTCTTTTTCTCCTTTCACACTTTCCTATAAAATGTCCACGTCAGTTTTTCTATACGTGTGCTCTTTCTGACTTTTTCCTGCCGGCTTCGGCTGGAGGGTTTGAAGGGCGGGGGAGAGCCTTCTTCTTTGTTGTCCTTATCCCATTCTAGTATTTTAGCTACTCGTCTAGGAGCTGCCTTGCATGGGCTAACCGGCCTACTGCAGGTATCCTCTCTTCTTATGTTATTTAAGCACACTATGGCGATATTGGAAGGATTCATGTAAGAAGAGGACAGTAAGGTGTACTAAGCAAAATAAATCGCTCAGGAAAGGGTGTTAGGGAGCTTCCTTAACCGACAAGAATACGGGCCTGGGAGGTTACTGTTTCAAGGCCAAGATTTCACTCAGTTTACACCAGTGATCTCCTTCCCGCTGGATCGAACCACCCCTCGTGCGGAAAGCGTGCGGGTCCTGTGGTCTGCTTAGGTTACGGGAAATAGCAAATGTTTTTATGTACTGTATACCTGAGAGAGAGAGAGAGAGAGAGAGAGAGAGAGAGAGAGAGAGAGAGAGAGAGAGAGAGAGAGAGAGAGAGAGAGATTTACTTGAGAATCAGGGGGTGTGGAGTTGTATTTTATTTCTTACATAACCTTGGTAATGTTATGTTGGTCTGGTGGCTGATGTAGATAGTCTCTGACACCTAGAGAGATAGACTGATAGATAGATGGAATGATAAATAGATAGATAGATTCATAGATAGATCGACAGACAGACGGATGGATAAACAGATACAGGTGGCTCAATCGGTAAAAAGGTGGCCTGCGGTCCTACCGGACCCAAGTTCAAATCCCGGCTGGGGCAGGGAACAGTTTAAGGATTTGAATTTCATTAAATGAGGCTTTACTGATCTACCAGAAGACCCGCCGACATGTCGTAAAAATACCCCCGCTACTACCAATACACCAGTCCTGTATGAGACAGCCCTAGCATGTATTCAATATGGACGGTGGGTGTTAGCGCCGAAGTGGTGACATGTAGAGGTGTATGGTATGTAGGAGGACTGCTGGGCCTTGATAGCAGGCTGTGAAGCCTATGCCCAGAGTCGGACACATAAAAAAAAAAAAAAAAAAAAAAAAAAAAAAAAAAAGGTGGATTGAGATGATAGATAGATAGATGGAGAGAGAGAGAGAGAGAGAGAGAGAGAGAGAGAGAGAGAGAGAGAGAGAGAGAGAGAGAGAGAGATGCTACACTCTTTTCACTCTAACCTGACCTAAAATTGCCATCCATCCAACCTACATGCTGACCTGTAACAATAGATTAGCACTAGGATATGATGCTAGTCACGAAGAAGTGCTATGGAAAGGACGTAGTGCCGTAGTACTATTATTTTCTATCACCGAGCTGTAACAATAAATTAACAACAGGATATGATGCTAGTCACGAAGAAGTGCTATGGAAAGGATGTACAGCCGAAATAAACAGTATCATTTTATCACTGTGCTGTAACATTAGATTAACACAATATGATGCTAGTCACGAAGAAGTGCTATGGAAAGGATGTACAGCTGTAGTACTATAATTTTGTAACGGAGCTGAACATTATATTAACACTACAATATGATGCTAGTCACGAAGAAGTGCTATGGAAAGGATGTCGAGCCGTAGTATTATAATCTTGTAATGAAGCTGAACAATATATTAACACTAGAATATGATGCTAGTCACGAAGAAGTGCTATGGAGAGGATGTCGAGCCTAGTACTATCAATTTCTGCACCTGAGCTGCATAAGGTAAGCTGTAAAAGGGGTCGGGCCGGGTGTCAGGTATGTAGTTCAGTCAGACAGGCTTCCAGTATCACTCTCACTTAAGGTATGTGTGTATGTGACTCACTCTCTCTTTCTGTGTGTGTGTGTGTGTGTGTGTGTGTGTGTGTGTGTGTGAAGTCTGCCTGCCTGCTTGTCTGTCTGTCTATCTCCCTGCCTCCCCTCCCACACACCCCTCTCTATCTCTCTGTGGACCTGTGTATGTGTATGAGGGAACGAAGTATGCCCATCTGTCTTGCTCTTTTCCCCTCTCTCTTTCGTTATTAGTACCCCCCCCCCTCTCACTTGTGGTCAGACCTGCTCTCAGTCGTAGTCTCTCTTCCTGCTCTCAAACACCACACGATTCTAACATGTAGGACAGGAAGAGGACTATACAAGTTATACATACATATACACATTATATATATATGTATGTATGTATGTATGTATTGTTTAATCTTGCTAATATCTTCTGGCATACTATAAGCTCCCTGGTATAGCGTTTCTTCTGGTACAGCTTTTCTGGTATTATATTCTACATGATTCCAAGATATGCTACAGGATGAGGGAATATACCAACAACTATATGTTCTCTGGTACTGTTAGTCTCGTGTTATCCAATATAGTGTCCATCAGAAATATAATGTCCTTTAGTAATTCACTTGGTATACTGTATGATACGTTCCTGGTATTCTGTATGTCCTAATGTTCCCCTGGTGTACCTCACATTCTGGTATTAAACTCCACATGACTCCAAGAAGTAGGACAGGGAGGAAATACATCTATTTATCCATCAGTCAATCTATCTGTCTATCTATCTTAAAGGCCTCCTGGTATATACTGCACCTCACACTTTGTGGTATTAAACTCCGCATGACTAAGAGGTATATGAGGGAGGAGGGAGTGAGCTGGGGGGAGGGCAGTCAAATGGTGGGTGACAGAGCGACTTGGAGGCATTTTGTCTGCGGCCACCCTATGCGGGATTAGGGCGTCGGGCTATAGACAGACAGATAGATAGAAACGATATTTTTCAAAAGTATGGGGATATGGGTAGTTAATATCCTTTTGTACGTTATTTATGAAGGGTATGGTGATACTGGAAGAATTTATGTAACACAGAAGACAGTAAGGTGTAATAAACAAATCACTCAGGAAAAGGTGTTAGGAAGCTTCCTCAACCGACGAGGATATGGGCCAAAAGCCACCAGGGAGACGACCTTTTCTGTCTTCCTGATATGAAACTCGACCGTATAAGAGAGGGACATAAGGAGGAAAATACAAAGAGCTATATAATGTCCCTTGATCACCCCTATCTAAACTGGGTCACGATATTGATGGGTGTAATCGTGTCTTGGTAATGCAACAACTTTCTAATTGTCGGCCGTACAAGGAAGTCTGATCTCATGGTTATGCAAGCAGCTTAATCTCAATCCTTTTAACCCCAGGGTGAATTTTAACACTAAGTCTGGATCTTAAGACATACAAGAACACATGGAAGTGGGAAGGAAGGAATGATGAAGAATTAGCACCAAGGCATAGACTGTACGGCATTGTAGGATAAGACGGAAAATAAAGGCCAGAAGAAACACGGAAATGCCAAGAAGAGAGGTAGGACAGAAGAGCAGAAGAGAGGTAGTATAGAAAAGCAGAAGAGAGGTATGACAGAAGAGCAGAAGAGAGGTATGACAGAAGAGCAGAAGAGAGGTAGGACAGAAGAGCAGAAGAGAGGTAGGACAGAAGAGCAGAAGAGAGGTAGGACAGAAGAGCAGAAGAGAGGTAGGACAGAAAAGCAGAAGAGAGGTAGGACAGAAGAGCAAAGATAGGTAGGACAGAAGAGCAGAAGAGGACAGTAAGGAGAGAAAGACGAGACAAGAAGGCCCCTTTTAGCCGCCTCTTACGACAAGCAGGGATATTGGGCATGTATTCTTTACCCCCATACCCAGGGGAGCATGGAAGTAGGGGAATTTTATCATCATCATCATCATCATCATCATCATCTTCCAATCTCATTTCACTACTATGAGAGTGGGTGAGGTAAAACACACGAAGACAGAGGACAAATGGAGCGCTTTCATCATCATCATCATCATCACTTCAACCCTACTTTACAATTATGAGAAGGGGGAGGTAAGATGCGCAAAAAAAGAAGATATCATCATCATCATCATTATCTCAACCCTCAATGCCTTTCAGGGGGTGGGGTAATATACGATCCAGAAAATGGCAAACAAAAATACCTCCACCACAACCACCACCATCATCATCACGAACACCACCACCACCATCATCATCACGAACACCACCACCACCACCAGAACACCATCATCACGACCACCACCACCATCACGAACACACCACCACCACAACCACCACCACCATCACGAACATCACCACCAGCACCACCACCACCACCACCACCATCATCACGAACACACCACCACCACCACCATCATCACGAACACACCACCACAACCACCATCATCATCATCATGAACATCACCACCACCACCATCACGAACACACCACCACCACCACCAGCACCACCATCATCATCACCACCACCACCACCACCACCACCATCATCACGAACACCACCACCATCATCACGACCACCACCACCATCATCACGACCACCACCACCCCATCCTTAACTCCTACTTAAGTGATAACGTGAGGCAGGATCCAGAAATTTCCTGCGCGAAAAACGAATAAGGCCGACAAGTTTAATAATAATAATAATAAAAAAAATAATAATAAGGGCATTCGAGCAGCTTCTTAATTATACGGAAAGTAAAGTGATCCGTCCGATAAGGTGTTGTTCTACGGGTCCTGAGTGGTTCCTTAACACTTTCAATCCGGTGACTTATCAATCCTACGAGACAGGATGGTATCAATTTCAGCACCTTGCCCTATACAGCCGAGAGAGAGAGAGAGAGAGAGAGAGAGAGAGAGAGAGAGAGAGAGAGTGTGTGTGTGTGTGTGTGTGTGTGTGTGTGTGTGTGTGTGTGTGTGTGTGTGTGCTTTAACCCTAACTATGCTATCTGATGGAATAAAATGATACTTCCCAGGTGAGTTCGTGTGGTTACTCCGAAGGTCTACTGTATATGACTTGGATATCATAGTAAATATCATACATTACACTGTGAGCTGGGAGCAGGGAAATGAAATAGGGGGGGACAGGGCGACATGGCGGCGATTTGTTTGTGGCCACCCCTTACGGAATTAAGGCGTCTGGCAATAGATGGATACACTGTCAATCAAAATACGATACCTGGGGAACAAGACCCCCTCCCCCCAGTTTTTTTTTGTGGGGGCCAGTCCCTCCAGAAAAAAATAAATAAATAAATAAATACATAAAAGGATAAGAAATAGGGGAAAGTGAGCCCTTGGATTTCAAAAGACTAGGTATACATATCGCAGGATTAGGTATACAGTCAAATGGTGGATGACAGGGCGACTTGGAGGCGTTTTGTCTCCGGCCACCCTCTGCGGGATTAGGGCGTCCGGCTATAGATAGATAGATAGTCTGGATGCACTGCAAGAAACTGAATATCTACTTATTTTATTCTCTCTCTCTCTCTCTCTAGCGTGATTTCCTAAGGCTTATATTTGGAGAGAGAGAGAGAGAGAGAGAGAGAGAGAGAGAGAGAGAGAGAGAGAGAGAGAGAGAGGGGGGGGGGTTAATGGATCAGGGCAGACGTGGGAAATGGGGCAAGGGACAAGAAAAAGTTACCCCCACCCCCTTCTCTCTCTCTCTCTCTCTCTCCACCTGCCACCCACCCAACCAGCACATCCACCACCGCCTTATATAATCCTCTGAGACAAACCACTTTCATACACACGACTATTCACCTTTGAGGGAAACTGATACAAGATAAGGGATAAGGGAAACTGATACAAGATAAGGGATAAGGGAAACAGATAGAAGATAAGGGATAAGGGAAACAGATAGAAGATAAGGGATAAGGGAAACAGTGAGGGTTTACTGACCTTAGAGGGAAACTGATAGAAGATAAGGGATAAGGGAAACAGAAGATAAGGGATAAGGGAAACAGTAATTTTTTGAAGGTAAACTATGATATATTAACTACGATATATTGTAAAAATTATCTCTGTATTTTGTCTTGCCTCTATATTGTAAAAACTGTACTATAGCGTCCCTGTCCGTACTATAAGCGTCCCTGTCCGTACTATAAGCGTCCCTGTCCGTACTATAAGCGTCCCTGTCCGTACTATAAGCGTCCCTGTCCGTACTATAAGCGTCCCTGTCCGTACTATAAGCGTCCCTGTCCGTACTATAGCGTCCCTGTCCGTACTATAGCGTCCCTGTCCGTACTATAGCGTCCCTGTCTGTACTATAAGGGTCCCTGTCCGTACTATAGCGTCCCTGTCTGTACTATAAGGGTCCCTGTCCGTTCTATAGTGTCCCTGTCCGTACTACAGCGTCCCTGTCCGTACTATAAGCGTCCCTGTCCGTACTATAGCGTCCCTGTCCGTACTATAAATGGTTAAGGTGCAATGAGGCCTTAAAAAAATCAAGAAAAACTGCCCTCAGAACCAGTATAGCCGCCCAAAACAGCCCGTTATATAAAATACTGAATAAACCACTTTCACAGGCCTGGGTGTGTGACATGGTGCCTACTCAGTGACGATCGTGGGGTGGAATGTGATGTTTTTGTTGCTTGGTGGAGGCAGACAACAACACCGAGGAGGAGGAGGAGGAGGAGGAGGAGGAGAAGAGAGAAGAAAATGAAGAAGAAAAAGAACGACGAGAAGAATAAGAAAATGAAAGAGAGAAATGTAGAAAAGAAGAAGAGGATGAAGAAGAAAAACTGAAGAAAAACACACACACAAAAAAGAAAAACAGAATAAGAACATGAAGAAGGAAAAGGAAAAGGAAAAAAATAGAAGAAAAAGAAGTAAAAGAAGACAGGAAAAGAAGAGGATGAAGTAGGATTAGTGGTTGTAATTGTAGTAGTACCAGTGGTAGTAGTAGTAGTAGTAGTAGTAGAAGCAATAGTAGTAGTAGTAGTAGTAGTAAAAAACTGTTAAAGCCTAATACTTCAAAACAACGCCGTGTCATCAAAATATCCTCTAATTATGAATAAATTACTAAACTTTGGAGACTGATTATAGAGATGGTGTGAATATAAAGAAAGAAGACAGGGTGGAATTATTTTGTTTTTGTTGTCCTCTGAAGGTAAACAACAACAACACTGAGCATGGTAAAATTGTTAGTTTATTAAATGTTTATGTGGGATGACGTCTATTATTATTATTATTATCATCATTATTACTATTATTATCAGTACAGCATTATTATTATTATTATTACTGTTGTTGTTGTTCTTGTTATTATTATTGGGCTATTATTATCATCATCATTATTACTACTATTATTTTTATTGTAATTATTATTATTATTATTATTGGTACCTACTACCTATCCCCCGAAAGTAGGATGGTGGAATGTAGAAGGGCAACTCGGCACAAAGCTGCTACTGCAATATGATCAACTCTAGTGCCATATGTTGCAATACGAGAGAGAGAGAGAGAGAGAGAGAGAGAGAGAGAGAGAGAGTAATCCAGCGAATCGGACCATTATCACTACTATCTCTACCATAATTTCTATCTCTATCTCTAATTATCTCTACTCGCTCACACTTTCTATTGCCAAGTTTCCTCCATGCGATAACCTTGTGTCCTATTAACCTCTTCAATACGAGGACGTCTTAATGCGTCGCCCAACGCAAGGTTAATGAATGACCCGTATTTCCTTTCCTATTATTACTTGCCGTCATCCCTCAATACGAAAAGAGTTAGCTGCTGTCTAAAAGGATGTGAGATGGAAGGGGAAAGGATCAGTCTAGAAATGAGTTAAAAAGGGCTACTTGATTTTCATCACGAATTACACACACACACACTGGTGGTGGTGGTGACACGCACACACACGCACACACACACACACACCACGAATTACTGATATTACAAACACACACACACACACACACACACACACACACACACACACTGGTGGTGGTGGTGATTGATGACACACACACACACACACACACACACACACCACGAATTACTGATATTACAAACACACACACACACACACACACACACACACACACACACACACACACTGGTGGTGGTGGCGCTTGATGATGACACACACACAGACACAGACACACACACTGATGGTGGTGGTGATGATGATGATAACGAAAAGATAATTACCACGAAAATGAGAAAAAGAATGATAAAGATTACAATAATACCAACGATAACAATGACGGTGATAATGAGGATGACGACGATAATAATGACGATAATAATAATAATGACAATAATTATAATGTTGATAATGTCTTCCCACGCAGCTATCCTGTATAAAAAAAAAGTTCCTACCTACTTTCATTATTAGGATATACACAAAAGAATTAAAGGAAGCGTCTAATAACAGGCATGGGAAAACAAATAATTATTGTGTTTGTTAATTGGTGTGTGTGTTTGTGTTATTGTTGCTGATGAAGATATGATGCTTTGTTGGTACTCTGGGTGTCCCCCCCCCCGTGTGTGTGTGTGTGTGTGTGTGTGTGTGTGTGTGTGTGTGTGTGTGTGTGTGTGTGTGTGTGTGTGTGTGTTCTCCCCAAACAACTGAAAAGACCTATGTCCTGCAGTGGAATTATGGACTGATGATGATGATGATTACATCAAATGTAAACTATCCTCTTACAACTTAATCTTACTCAAAATTAAACTATCCTATAACTTCAACTGGGGAAAGCCCCAGGAATTGATGGAGTGTGTGGTGAAATGTTGAAGCATGGGGGAGAGATAGTAGTAGAATGGATGTGGAAGATGTGCAGATTGGCCTGGGAGGAAGGTAGAGTCCCGGAGGATTGGAAGTCAGGTATAATTATTCCCTTGTACAAAGGAAAAGGGGAAAAAGAAGTGTGTGGTAATCATAGGGGCATTTGTCTTCTTAGTATAATAGGGAAAGTGTATGGTAGGATACTTATTGACAGAGTTAGAGAAAGTAGTTGGAGAAGAACAGGGAGGCTTTAGGAAGGGAAGAGGTTGTGTAGATCAGATATTCATTCTCAGATCTTTAGTGGAAAAGTTTCTAGAGAAGGGAAAGAAGTTGTATGCGGCTTTCATGGATTTGGAGAAAGCATATGACAGGGTGGATAGACTAGGATTGTGGAAAGTGTTAAGAATATATGGAGTAGATGGGAAGTTGTTGAATGCTGTGAAGAGTATGTACGATGGTGCGAAGGCTGCAGTGCGTGTGGATGGTGAACTAAATGAATTTTTCTCTTTGAAAGTTGGGTTGAAACAGGGATGTGTCATGTCTCCATGGTTGTTCAATCTGTACATGGATGGGGTAATAAAAGAGGTACAAGGTAGGGTAGTGGATGTTGGAGTGGCCCTGGTGAGAGAGGATAGTGTTTGGAAACTCCCTGTACTGTTGTTTGCAGATGATACTGTGTTGTTGAGTGAGGACGAAGGGGAGCTGCAAGGCTTGGTGGATGAGTTTGAGAGAGTGTGTAAGAAACGGAATCTAAAGGTGAATGTAGGGAAGAGTAAAGTGATGGTCTTTGAGAGAGGTGAAGTCAGTGAATGTACAGCGAGGTTGGATGGTGAGGAATTGGAAAATGTGAGTACGTTTAAGTACTTGGGTAGTGTGATGAGTAAGGATGGAGGTTTGGAGGATGAAGTGCTTGAAAGAGTACAGCAGGGAAGAAAGGTTGCTGGTTCTTTGAAAGCAGTGATAAGAAACAGGGAAGTGAGCATGGAAGTGAAAAAGTTACTACATGACAGTATTGTGATACCAACTCTAACGTATGGAAGTGAAGCTTGGACGTTGTTGGAAGGACACAAGTCAAGAGTGAGAGCAGTGGAAATGAGTTATTTAAGAGGAGCATGTGGAGTCACATGGAGAGACAGGCTGACGAATGAGGATATAAAGGAGCGTTGTGGTGTTGATGTGGATGTGATAGGAAGCGTTATGAGGAACACACTGAGGTGGTTTGGCCATGTGGAGAGGATGGAGGGTGAACGACTGACGAAGAGAGTGTATGTGAGTGAGGTGGAGGGGGAAAGAGGGAGGGGGAGGCCGAGGATGAGATGGAGAGATGGGGTGGAGAGGTATATGAGAGAGGGGGGTGTGAGTTGGGAGCAGGGGAGTGAAATGGCGGGGGACAGGGCGACTTGGAGGCGATTTGTTTGTGGCCACCCCAAACGGGATTGAGGCGTCTGGCAATAGATAGATAGATAGAACTTCAACTATCCTCTTAACCTAATTTACTTCAACTATCGATCTATCTATCTATTGCCAGACGCCATAATCCCGTATGGGGTGGCCACTGATTTTGGTTACTGTATTTGTTTTACGGGGAGGGGCAGTAACCCTCCACCAACCCACTTGCAGAAACGTAGGATTTGGTTATATGGTTACCACCCAGCGTTGTAAATGGTTTCTTGGCTTACAGGACACCATTTGGCTTGTTACTCAACGTAAAGCCACCTGTAAAGGAAAGAAAAGCAATAAGAAGTGACAGGAAAGATGGGAGAAATAAGAAGAGAGGAGGGCATGCACAGAAAAAAATAAATAATAAAGGCTAAGGAAGAAGTAGGCAGCACTACATCAAATGAGTGGATGATGGTCGCCACCACCTACCACTAACTTCGACTATCCTCTTACTAAATCTAACCTAACCCAACCCAACCCAACCTATCCTTTGCCTATCAAGTACACTTTGCAAACTTCACCTTTACATGTAACTGTACCTAACTCTGCTTACGAATACAACCGCTTCTACTACTACCACTCGAACTACTACTACGTCCCCATTACTACTACTACTAACACCACCACCGCCACCACCACCACACCTCCCTCTCTCCTCACTCAATTACTTCTGGGAACTAACGATATTGTACTTTACGCTCCGGCAAACTTAGGGTATGTACCGTAGAAAAAAACTTAGTCAAATGCAAACCACTAGGAAGGAAAAGGTTAATTCACAGACCCTGAATAATGCTGGACTTAATTTCGCTTCCTGCATGGCAACATAGTGGCTCCGTAGTGCCCGTATGCAAGCGATTTATTCTGTATGTTGCGGCTCTGTGGGCTCTTTTAAGGTATTTATATTTTATTAACATCAATACTCGGTGCATACTAAAGCCAAGAAGACTAGTAATAATAAAAATTAAAAAAAAATAATACTAATACTAATAATGATGATGATAAAAACTGTTATATGCGATCCGATGGGCTGTCGTAACACCTTTGCATGTGCGATTTATGCTGAATATTAAGCCTCAATATCATGTTTAATGCTGTTTACATCTTTTAAATACAGATATAGGTTGCAAAAATTATGAAAATATCCGCAATACACATTTTCTCTTAGTCTATGGCAATACAACATTTTCTCTTAAACTTTCTTACCTTTGTCTATGGCTATACAAAAATTTTCTCTTATCAGTGCCAATATTTCTTCATCACTGCAGATCTTTCTCTAATCTATCTTTAAAACTGGATCGGTGAGGGGACGTAGCTACCTAACCATATAGCGCTGTGACCTTCCTTTGGGCAATATTCTAATAAGCTTGAACAATGTGGTGGTGTATAGAGGACACACAGACAGAAGACAGACACACAAAATAGACAGACAAACAGAAAAGAGATAGACAGACAGACAGGAAACAGAGACAGATAACAGACAGACAAAGAGTATGAAGTATCCAGTGTACATATTCCGACTAACGTTAGATGGTTTGGTTAAAGCTAGAAGTCGGACGCCTCTTAATGAATGGGTTAGTTGTGCGATAATGTTACTAGAAATCTCACAAGGCGATCACTGGCTCCACCTGTTCCTCTCCTAGCAACAGGGGTCAGAAAAACAGTTCCCCGGTGGCCATTAACGGCAAAGTGGTTAGGTTAGTGATCCAGTCTGTAACAGGACCACCGCCTTACGCAACCCTAGATCCCTTATCTCTACTACACTATCAACATAAAGGCTGACTGTCCATGTATCAAGTGCATCACTGTCACCGGTTTCACTCTTAACTCCTTCACTACAATAATTTTTATTTTCTTTTTACTACCAAACGAGAACAATGCAGTTAACAGAGGCATCACGGTAGACTCCGCATCATCCCGTTATTTGGGTATATGGTTATCACCCACTGTTGTACATGGATTCCTGGGTTTCGGGAAACCATTAGGCTTGCCACCACCTACCACCAGGGACGTCTGTTTAACTTGGCATTGGAACTACTCAGATTTATCAGTGTCACCACGCGAAGGCGTTCTTCTCCAGTACCCATATTAAGCTTGGGAAAGATGATGTACTAGAGGGAATAATGGAGGCTATATATGGATATATTCTCTTCTATACAAGGAAGGAAGGAATAATCAATTAGCAGCAAGCCATAATATGACCATTTGGCACTGTAGGAGCAGAGGTAAAATAAAGGCCGGAAGAAACATGGAAGAGAGGCTGGGCAGAAGAGAGGAGGACAGTAAGGAGAGAAAGACTGGAGACAAAAAGGCCCCTTTTAGTCGCCTCTTACGACAAGCAGGGATACTGGAGAAGTATTCTTTCCCCCCCCTCCCCAGGGGTGTTCTACACAAGGTAGTCAAACGCTTTCGTCACATCAACCCTCTCCTCTTGCTGCCTCCCTTCAACCTCTGTCTCTTACGCACTGTTGCATCTTTACTTCTTTAATATTGCTACTGAAATGGTCACTGCTCTTCTGACCTGTCTACTTGCATCCCTCGTCTATTACGCTGGGCGCGTAGCACCTTCTAGTAACGAACTCACCCCTTTTCTGTCCAATGCAAGAGTTAACCGATATTCCCAGTCCTTCATATATGTATTCAGCCCTGGAGCTGTCTTTCTTAGTCTGTATTTACAACTGTCTATGACCTCCAGTCTTTTATAAACGCAATGTGTTCAGGCATCTCCATATGAACGGGCCTTGAATTTCGCTCTCTTTTCAATGTCTATTTTTCTCCTTGAAGGTTACAACTTTGCAGGGAATAAGCCTTTCGTTCCTTCTTCTCTGCATATATATAGTGTATATACATGCATTAATGCCGGAGGGGGTGACATCCCTCATCTATATACTCATACACGCCATCCCTCCATCTCAGTTTTGGTCTCCCTTCCCTCCCCAGCTCAAACACATACATTCTTCAGGTCAGTTTCTCAATCTCCATTCTCCCCACATGCTCAGGAAGTAGAAGTAAAACATTATGAAATTTTTGTGCCCTACAGTATCTTGCCCCACCACCTATGACCACCAACTCTCTCCCTATCAAACCCACTTTTTTCTCTCCCATCCAACATTTAGTTTCTAAGCAACTTATCAAAGGATCCAACACTTTTTCCAGGTGGCAACAGACGAGGATCTCACACACACACACACACACACACACACACACACACACACACACACACACACACACACACACACACACACACACACACACACATCTACATACCATTCATATCTACTCCTTATCTGAATTTATCTATCAAGGTTTGACTGAGTAGTAAAGGAATAAATGGAACTTTACTACTGAGAGAGAGAGAGAGAGAGAGAGAGAGAGAGAGAGAGAGAGAGAGAGAGAGAGAGAGAGAGAGAGAGAGAGAGAGAGAGAGAATAAAGCGACATCTATGTCAACCTCTCCCCAGACGTCATAATACCATAAGGGGTGACCACAAATGAACCGCCTCCACGTCACCCTGTCCTTTGTTATCTAGCTGCCCTCTCTCCAACTCACACCCCCTTTCTCAATACCTCTCTGCATATACCGAAAGAAAAATAAGGTTCCTTGTACTGAAGAAATTAATACATACTTTGCAACCTCTTCACAACAGGTGCTTTCAAAGATTACTGAATTATAATGATGACTGATTATAATGATGATGCTATGACTATGATGATAATAAAAATAATAGCCTAATAATAATAATAATAATAATAGCCTAACAATAATAATAATAATAATAATAACAGGTGTATTTACAATTAACGACTGATGATAATTATGGTAATATAATAATAATAATAATAATAATAATAAATATTAATAAAAATAACAGGTGTATGGATAATTAACGACTGATGATGATTATGATAGTACTAATAATAATAAAAATACCACCATCAAAAGTAAGCACACGACACTCACATACCTAGCGCTTCACGACGCAAAAACAAGGAGGTATAAGGGTACAGTCTATAAGGAAGGGTGATACGTCGTGGAAAGCGGGGTCGTTACTGAGTAGGGACAAGTGTTAAGGTCAAAATAAAGGAAGTAGTAGATGAAGAACACGTTAAGATAGCAGAACAGAATAGGTTATTACTTAGTAGGGACAAAGGAAGGTATATGAGGGAGGATGGTGTGTCTAGAGAAGGAGGGTCGTTACTGAGTAGGGACAGACGCTTGAAGGTAACTAAAAATGAGACCACGACAGTACAGAAGGGGTTGTTACTGAATAGGGACAAAGAAGGAAGGTATATGAGGGAGGGTGGTGTGTCTAGAGAAGGGTAGGGGTTGTTACTGAATAGGGACAAAGTAGTAGGGTATACAAGTGATGTGTCGTAGAAAGGGGGGTCGTTAATGAGTAGGGATGAGGCTGTTAAGAAAAAGAACGAGGGAGATAATGCAGAAGATTATGAGGGAGGGTGGTGTGGTGTGGGAAGGGTCGTTACTGAGTAGGGATAGAAGCCATATATTTAACAACGCCTCTCTTAACCACATCTCACAACTTATATTATTTTTTTACACTTCTCTTAATTAAACCTCTCTCTCTCTCTCAATTAAACCTGTCCACCATATTTCACCCAACCACACCTAACACACACACACACACACACACACACACACACTACTTGATTCCACACTTTTCACGCTTATCAGGTTCACTTTCTCCAAACCTCTTTAAAACCCACCACCAATCACACTACCAAACCACACTTGTAGCACCACCTCACACTACCTCCCACAAGACTCCACGCCTCTCTCTCTCTCTACCACCCCTACCACATTTTCCACAATTACCACACCTCTCACACTACCACACCCTACTGAAATGGCTGCACACATTACTGATTGCGTAATACCCACATCTGCCAACCAAACCACACCACAATACCTCACACCACCTCTCAATCCTCTCCTAACCAAACCTCCCACCACAATACCCACGCCCTTCTACCACACAACCACTCCTCTCTACAACAACCACACCACCTCCCAAACCCTCTTTACCACACCAGACACACCTCTCACCACACTACCTCACAGCCTAACTCCATCCCTCTAACCTCTCTTCATCACACCAAACACACTACCTCACACCATCTTCCGAACCCTCTTTACCACACCAGACACACCTCTCACCACACCTTCTACACTACCTCATACTCTCACTCCATCTCTCAAATCTCTCTTCACCACAAGTAAACACACTACCTCACACCACTTCCCAAACCTCTCCTAACCACACCTCTCACCACACCTGCCACACTACCTCACACTCTCACTCCACCTCCCAAACCTCTCTTCCTCACACCATACATACCTGGCACATTAACCACACCTTCTACCAAACAACCACACCTCCTACCACAGCAACCACGCCTCTTTCTACCACACCTGAGGACCTTGGAGCGAGGGCCAACCGGAATAATTAAGACCAAACCACCTTGACTGTCACACGAGGGAGGGAGGGGGGAAGGAAGGGCAGGGGGGAGTGGGTGGGAAGGGGAGGGCGAAGGAGTGGGGGTGAGAAGGGATGAAAGAAGGGAAAGGGGAAAGACGAGGGAGGGAGAGGGGAGTGGGAGGGAGGGGGAGGAGGAGTGGGGATGAGAAGGGATGAAAGAAAGGAAAAGAGATAGAAGAGGGAGGGAAGGGGAAGGAGTGGGGGGTGGAGGGGATGAAAGAAAGGAAAGGGGAAAGAAAAGGGAGGGAGGGAGGGAGTGAAGGTGGGGGAAGGAGTGGGGGTGGAGAGGGGTTGAGAAGGAATGAAAGAAAAGAAAGGGGAAGGAGAGAGAGAGAGAGAGAGAGAGAGAGAGAGAGAGAGAGAGAGAGAGAGAGAGAGAGAGAGAGGTATAAAAAGCTCACAGAAATAACACGGAACAACGAACACAAACTATACTCCACATTATCTTGATCTCTGAGATAAAAATAAAATCAAGGAGAGTGCAGTGCAATGTTGCAGTATTTTCCCTAGTCTAAATGAGTTGCTTTTTCATTAGAGCCGTGAGGTGTTTAAATGAAAGAATTATGCTCTCTAAAATTATCCTATCTTACCATCTATCTGAATAATGCTATCTTTCGGTCTGAATTAGGCTAGCTTTCTATTCATCCGTCTGCTTGCGTATCAGTCTATCTTCTTGAACAAAACAAATCTTTCCTGCTCTCTAAAATCATCCTATCCTACTATCTATCTGAATTGTGCTATCTTTCTATCTATCTGAACTAGGCTATCTTTCTGTTTATCTGTTTGCTTGCGTATCCGTCTATTTCTTGAATAAAACAAATCTTTCCTATCCTGAACATCATCGACTGGCAGAACAGAAAAAAAAAAAATAATAATTTGCTGCAACTACTACTATTACACTTAAAATTTATTATTATTATTATTATTATCAGTAGTAGTAGTAGTAGTAGTAGCAGCAGCAGTAGTATCATCATTATTACTATTATTACTATTAGTAGTAGTAGTAGTAGTAGTAGTAGTAATAATAGTAGTAGTAGTAGTAGTAGTATCATCATCATTATTATTATTATTATTATTATTATTATTATTATTATTTACTCCAACATCATTTCTAAACATATTTCTTGGATTAAAATTACAGGCATATTATAGCTGCCCTGTTCACTATTATACAATCATGTAGTGCTTTCCATTTTTCCAACCTAATACTTCCCCCTGCCATATATGCTTCCACAAGGTAAATCATTTTTCAACACCCCTCAGAATTACCAGACTCCATAAGGGTGCATCCGCTAAGCTATCTAATTTTTTATCACTGGCAAATTTGGATATTTTACATTAATTTCACTTTCATCCATCCATTAGCCAGTCCCCTCCCCCTTTATTCTCTCTCTCTCTCTCTCTCTCTCTCTCTCTCTCATTCTTGACACTATGTTACCATTTTCTATCATCAGAAAGTCGGGATATTTTACAAGACATCAATTTCATATCCAGCCATTATCCACTCCCCCCTCCCCTTTTCTTCTCTCTCTCTCTCTCTCTCTCTTTCTCTCTCTCTCTCTCTCTCTCTCTCTCTCTCTCTCTCTCGCAAATCGGGATATTTTACATGACATTTCGTTCACTTTCATCCACCCATCATCTCCTCTCTCTCGTTCAAATCAAGACATCAGCTTCATTTTTATCCAATCATCGTCCCCTCCCCTCTCCATTCCTTCTCTCTCTCTCTCTCTCTCTCTCTCTCTCTCTCTCTCTCTCTCTCTCTCTCGGCCAAGCTACTCAGTCCCGATATTTAAGACGGGGTGTAATCAGTTTCACTCGCCCTACACCGACCTATGTTACTATAACCTAAACACATCCCTTGAATATACACCCTAAATGGTTCAATCCAGTTGGAGCGCCTTAACCCACTGAGCCACCAGACGTCACTTGATTATATGGTCACCAGCCAACGTAGTAAGTGGTTTCCGGGATTACAGGAAACCAACTGACTTGATTACATGGTTACCACCCAGCGTAGTAAGTGGTTTTTGGGATTACAGAAACCATGTGATATGATTACATGGTTACCACCGAACGTAGTAAGTGGTTTCCAGGCTTTCACGAAACTATTTGATTAATTATATGGTTACCACCCAGCGTGGTAAGTGGTTTCCAGGATTACAGGAAACTATTTGACTTGTTACCCAGTGCAGAGTCAACCGAACGCGGCACTACATCGAATGAGTGGATAGTAGCCCCCCCACCACCATCAATAGCACTAAATATAATACACTGAGAAGAAACAGAACAGGACCCAAAACTGAACCTTGAGGGATTTCACATATTTTTCGTGTGGTTGTCTTGAAATAATCACGACTCTTTGTTTACGTTTGAAAGGCCAATACAACCAAGGGATTTTGTGTTTCATGGAGTCTTTTGTTGAGAGAGAGAGAGAGAGAGAGAGGTGAGGGATGTGAAGGAGGGATGGATGGGAGAGGAAAGAGGCGAGGGAAGGAGAGGAGAGGAAGGAGGGAGAGGAAGTAAAGAGGGAGAGAAGAAAAGGAGGGAAAAAGAATAGGCGAGATGTGGGAAGGAAAGGGATAGATGGAGGAGGGATGAAGAATTAAATAAGTGTGAGGGGAAGTGAAGGAGAGATGGAGGGGAGAGGAAGTAGACAGGGAGGGGAGAGGAAAGAAGGAGGGGAAATAAAGAGGGAGAGAAGAAAAGGAGGGAAAAAGGAAAGAGGTGAGAAGTGGGAAAGGGAAGGGAGAGGTGATAATAAATTAGTATGTGGATGTGGAGGAGGGAGGAAAGGATACGAGGGAAGAGGAAGAAAATATGAAGAAAATACAGGGAGAAGGAAAGAAAGATGGCGAGATGAACTAGTAGGAGAGAAAGAAGGAGAGGGAGAAGGGAGAGGAAAGAAAGGAGGGAAGGGAAGAGAGAGAGAGAGAGAGAGAGAGAGAGAGAGAGAGAGAGAGAGAGAGAGAGAGAGAGAGAGAGAGAGAGAGAGAGAGGGAGGAGGAGGAGGTGAGGAAAGATGGGCGGGAGAAGGAAGGACGAAGGGAAGGGAGGTATGGAGAGAAAAAATGTGTAGGTGAGGATGTGGAGGAGGGAAGAAGGGAGGGAAGAGGGTAGGGAGGGGTGAGAAAAAAAAAGGGAAGGGGTCGGGAAAAAATCGGAGGTATCGGTGAGGGAGGGGGAGGGGAGAGGGGAGAAGAGGAGGGGGAGGGGAGAGGAGGAGGAGGAGGGGAGAGGGGAGAGGAGGAGGGGGACGGGAGAGAGAGGAGGAGGGGGAGAGGAGAGAAAGGAGGAGGGGGGATGGAAGGGAAGGGAAGGGTGGTCAGAGGTGAAATTCGAGGAATGAAGAAATGGGAAGAAGGGAGGAGGGAGAGGGGGATGGAGTGGGAGGGGAAGGGATGAGGGTCAGAGGTGAATTTCAGGTGATAAGGAAATGAAATGAGGGAGGGGAGGGGAGGCGTGGGGAGGAGAGAGGAGAGGAGAGGAGAGAGGGAGGGGAGGGGAGGCGTGGGGAGGAGAGAGGAGAGGAGAGGAGAGAGGGAGGGGGAGGGGAGAGGATAGGGGATAATGGTCAGAGTTGGAATTTGGGTGAGGAGGGAATGTAAAGAGAAAGGGGGAGGGGAAAAGGAAGGGAAAGGACGGTAGGGGAGAAAAAGGGAGAGGGGAGAAGATAAGGTAAAGACAGAAGAGGATGAGATGGGGGAGAGAAGGTAACAGAGAAGCAGAGAGAAAGAGGGAAGGAGAGGGAAGGGAGGAGAGAAGGATGCATGAGAGGAGGGTAAGGAAGGGAAGGAAGAATGGAAGGGAACAAGAGAAGGAAAGCTGGAGAGAAGGAGGTTGGGAAGGAAGGGGGAGAGGGAGGCTGAGAGAGGGGGGGCAGGTAGTAAGGAGGAGGAGGAGGGAAGGCTGGGCAGGAGTAGGAAGGAAGGGAGGGATGATGACGCAATGGATGGATAGGTGGAGGGAGGGAAGGGAAGGGAAGGGATGGGGGGAACCAATATTTATAAAGGTGAAGGAGGGGAGGGGAGGGAATAACAGAGGAAGGGGAAGCAGCAGAGTACTATGATTAGAATGGTTTTATCTATACTTTTTAACTGTATATATCAGAGGTAGAATGAAGAACGACTACAAGAGATGAGGATGGAGTGTGTGTGTGTGTGTGTGTGAGAGAGAGAGAGAGAGAGAGAGAGAGAGAGAGAGAGAGAGAGAGAGAGAGAGAGAGAGAGAGAGAATATGAGTGCCATATGTCTTACGAGACTAATAGGACTAGCTGGACTGATTTATGGGAAGGATTGTGTGTGCTCTGGGATATAAACAGTCTCTCTCTCTCTCTCTCTCACACACACACACACACACACATATCAGTATTCATCATGTACTTGGCTATCTATATGTAACTACCTGTCCACTCATCGTCTACAACTCTTAGTAAATATCTACAGAACTGACAAAGCTAATGTTAACTATTTCTAACTCACACGGCATATAATTCTCTCCCAGGCGAATAAAATAAGGTAGATGTGCAATTTCTTCCTGTGTATTCAGAGTGAACATGTAAACTGTATACCCAATCCTGCTATATGTATACTGACTTCTTTGCAATCCATGTGCTCCCTTGCTTTACTTTTTACCCTTCTTAGTTCTATGAGAGGCGAACCCCCTAAAGAATGATCAGGGGGGTCATGCTCCCTAAATATCACAATACGGATGACAGGCCACTATACAACATTTACTAAGACGTCAAAGCCATAATCTGTCCTCCTTTCACTATTTCGCATCTTTTATTATGATCTTAAGGGAGTAATGGAAGTAATGGTGGAACTGCGCTGAATAATGGATTTCTAGCGCCAGGTATCGCAAACCACATGGCACTACGGTCCTTAGCGATTTACTTTACAAACTACCCTATTAATATTCGTATCCTCTTTTTTGCTCTACATATATATTCTTTAAAATAGACAGGTTTCATGAATAACACACATTCCAAACTACCCCATTAATACTCGCATCCTCTATTTTGCTTTTTATCTATCTATCTACAGCCCGACGCCCTAATCCCGCAAAGGGTGGCCGCAGACAAAACGCCTCCAAGTCGCTCTGTCAACCATCATTTGACTGCCCTCCCCCCAACTCACGCCTCCCTCCCTCATATACCTCTCAACTCCATGCCTCCACCTCATCCTCGGTCTGCTTTTTATACATCTTTAAAATATAGACAGATTTCACGAACAGCACACAAGAATATAACAAAGGAACAGAATCAGAAATAAATCGGTAAGGAAATGGTGTTACTAAGCCTCGTAACAGCACGAGAATGCCGCCTGAAGTCAAAACTAAATGGCTAACAAAGGAACAGAAACGGGAAAGGAAACGTAGAAGTGGTTTTTGGCGAAGTAGATGTGGTGTAGAGTGGATTGGCGTTATGGTGGCTTGAATGATTAGTTGGTTGAAAGGACTGACCCAGGGAGGAAGGGTGCAAGTCAATGGGACGTCCAAAAACTATTCCTGTCATGAAACCAACAACCTCATAGGAGTAGCGGGGAAAACAAAGGCTGAAGAAAGACGGAAATATCAAGAAGAGAGGTAGGACACAAGAGCAGATGAGGACAGTAAGGAGAGGAAGATGCGAGACGAATAGGCCCTTTTTAGTCGCCTCTTACGACAAGCAGGGATACTGGGCATGTATTCTTTACCCCCATACCCAGGGGAAGTGATCGTAGTGAGGGGGCTAGCCAATTACACACACACATACAACGGGGGTAGAGGGTGGATTATACAGCACTGGTCTTAAAGGTACAACCATAAAAGAATAAATGTGCAGTTATAAGCCTGGTAACTACCCACACCGTCATCACTCACTCAGAAACAATTAAACAGCTGAGGTTCAAACGGGGCTCTCACAGTATTGTTCTCTCTCCCTCTCAGTATACTCTCTACGATAACACATTTTACACCGGAACGTTGTGACAGCTCCAGCATCTTTATGAAGTAGACGGCCCTCCAACCACCCTACATGGCGTCCCTCAATACGTACCAATCCACCTATGTACCTGCCTACTTACCTAGAAAGTTGCTCTATTGCCTTGCTACCTGAGAACCTTGATTTTTTTTTACCTTGAGTGACGGAAAACTGGATCATTTAACGTAATCTCACAAAAAAGGATAAACTGCTGTACACTTTTCCTTTTGAGCTGACTCGTATAAATAAAACTCTTACTTTCGCCCATATCATGATTTTCAACTTTTTTTAACGAAGAAGTTTTTAGTAAATTTCGATTTCTCTCCACCACCACCACCTCCACCACAATCATCATCATCACCACCACCAGCATCATCACAATCATCATTATCACCACCATTACCATCATCACAACCACCACCAGCATCATCACAATCATCATTATCACCACCAGCATCATCACAATCATCATTATCACCACCAGCATCATCACAATCATCATCATTATCACCACCACCACCACCATCATCACAATCATCATCTTTCATCAACACCACCACCACCATCCTCCTCCTGACATTTCTTCTCGCCTAACTATGGGATAAGGTTGAACACAGAAACCAAAAAGGGAGAAAAGTAAAGGAACTATCATCATCATCACCACCACCATTACCATCATCATCATCACCACCACAATTACCATCATCATCATCACCGTCACCACCAACCTCATCATCACCACCACCACAACCTCCACCATGACCCTTTTCCACACCTAAATATGAGGTGAGGCAGGATTCAATAACAATGAGAGATAAAACACAAAATTTGATTAAACACACACACACACACACACACACACACACACACACACACACACACACACACACACACACACATTCAACTCTACGGAATCCTCGCACCATGTTTCAAGCCTAACCACCTTCAGTCCTTAATTTCTATATACAGTAAATACTCACTGTAATTTTAGTCTATACTCTCTTTACATGCATCTGCCAATTCAGGGTTAAAGCAGAGGATTCGATCCTATAACTCAAACTTGATTCGATTAAGACCAACGCAAGGGGAAGGGTTAAGGGTCAGCCAAGAAGTCACTCCTTCGAATACTATGGATGGTACTTTCCATTAATATTATGATTCCATAACCCTCTCGCGGTGGGAAGAACTCTAGTGTTTTATTTATCTATCGATAGCCAGACGCCTTAAGCCCGTAAGAGGTGGCCATAAACAAATCGCCTCCATGTCGCCTTGTCCCGCGCCATTATGCTGCCCTCCCCCCAACTCACACACCCCTCTTTCATATACCTCTCTACTTCATTCCGGTTTTATTCGGCTGAGTCATAGGAGCCTGAGTGTTACCTTTTATTACATGTACTGCGTGTATGTACTTCAATGGTCGGCTTCTATACGCCTGGTTACAGTAATTCATATAGAGTATACAATGTGTGTGTGTGTGTGTGTGTGTGTGTGTGTGTGTGTGTGTGTGTGTGTGTGTGTGTGTGTGTGTGTGTGTGTGTGTGTGTGTGATTCTATGTAGCAGGATATGCATGTATGTATGTATTATGTATGTATTTGTGTCCGTATCTGCCATGTACTGAGATATGTATGTATGTATGTATTCGTGTGTGCATCTGTTACCTACAAGGATATATGTATGTATGTGTGTATGTATGTATTTGTGTGCGTATCTGCCACGCACAAGGACATGTATGTATGCATGCTAAACACTACAAAATACCATATAAACCCACTTCACAAACCCACCCCATAAATCACTCAATAAAAACCCGAAACCTGTCGTCAAGGCGTCAAAACTCAGAGGAAAAAAAAACAACGAAAAATAAAAATAAAAGAACTATCCTTGTCTTATTAAAATCATGGGTATTATGTTTATATTTATGACCCTAATGGCCATCCCACGGGCGAGACGTAACTGTTAACAGGCTTGGTCATACGCCTACTTTACTGCTCGCTTTATTTTCATTTATTCTCTCACTTTTTTCTCTTTTTTCTTTCGACTAGACTTATTTGGCGTGGAATAAGTGTGGCTTGATTTCTTGTGCTTTATCGGGCGTCTGTTTGTACCTCTCTCTCTCTCTCTCTCTCTCTCTCTCTCTCTCTCTCTCTCACACACACACACACACACACACATTTAAAATTATTCACACATACGAGTACTAATCATTTATACACACAATCTCTCTCTCTCTCTCTCTCTCTCTCTCTCTCTCTCTCTCACACACACACACGTTTAAAATTATTCACACATACGAGTACTAATCATTTATACACACAATCTCTCTCTCTCTCTCTCACACACACACACACACACGTTTAATATTATTCACACATACGAGTACTAATCATTTATACACACAATCTCTCTCCCTCTCACACACACACACGTTTAATATTATACACACATACGAATACTAATCACTTACACACAATCTTTCTCTCTCTCCAACCTCTGTTTTCCCCCCATCAATTCTACCTTCACGATTTGTCTCACTCCTTTTCTCTCCCTAACCACTCCCTTCCTCCACTCTTCCTTCACGTCCCCCCCCCCTCCTCTATCGTCCACACACCCTCCCTCACGTACCTCCCCTTCATCTCTCTCTCTTCTCTCTTGCATCTATTCCTTTCCACCCTCCCTTTCATCCCACACTCATCCACTCTCCTCCCTAACTTTCCTCTCCCTCTCTCCATCACTCCACTTCCTCCTTCCCATGACTCTCCTTATTTAACTCACCCATTTCCTCCCCCTCCCTCCCTTTCCTTCCTCCTCCTTCTCTCCCTTACTCTTATCTTTCCTTTCCCACTCCCGTCTCCTACATCCATCACTCTCTTCTTTCTTCCTCCCTTATCCAGCCCCCTCTTCATTACTCTCCCTCATACCGCCTTCACTCTTTCCCCCCCTCCTCCATCCGTCCCCCCCCCTCTCTCCTTCTCTCCCTTCCCCTCCCTCCCTCACCCCGTCCTTCATCCCTCACCCTCCGGACATAAACGAATTATACCACTAACGAAGCAAACAGAAATACACATGACCTTAACAACAAGCATTCTCTTACTCCATAGCATTATAGTCTCTCTCTCTCTCTCTCTCTCTCTCACACACACACACACACACACACAGATGGCACTACTAACAAAGTAAACAGGACTACAAAGCAAGTTAACCTGAACAACAAGTATGCTGATACTCATTTTAGAACTGTGTGTGTGTGTGTGTGTGTGTGTGTGTGTGTGTGTGTGTGTGTGTGTGTGTTTTCTCTGCGTCTGTTTGTCTCTGTCTCCTGTGTGTGTGTCAGTGTGTTTCTCTGCGTCTGTCTGTCTGTCCCCCCCTTCTCTCTCTCTCTCTTTCCCTCCCTCCCTCTCACTCTCTCTAGTACTGCACTCCGCTATGCTGTGAACGTACACTGAAGGACTCACACGTTCATAAAATAAACACCATAAATCACAATAAAAAACGCCTGCCGAAGACAAAGGGTTATTATATCATGTACATCTTTATCTGACGGAACTGGGCAACTCTACATCTTGAATAATAAGCAGTATGGTTGCATGAAATTGGATGGGACTTAGTTATGAGGTAAGAATGAGTCTCCTTGGTTACTATGTCCTATCTTACCCTGGTCTATAATTGCTAGGGAGCCTTTTTACCCAACGAGAATACGGGGTCAGTGTGAAAGCAAACATCCCACAACTTGAAAGAAATATAATAAATGAGAATAATAAACACCTGTAGAAGAGAATGGTTATTAGTCTTCATTACAGCCTTTAATTAACCTTTCTACTACGGTGGTCAGGTCGGTAGCGTAATCGTCTGCTAATACCCCTGACCTGAGTTCACCAAGAATAATATAACGTACCGTAACAAAGTACATCATTGGACTGAAGGGGTTAAGGGATGTGTCAGCGAGTTAAAAACGATGACAGGAATCGAGTTTGTTCACCCCGCACAAATTACATGCGTCACTGGGTTTAATAAAAACGTGTGTCATGTTAAAATACCATCATGTCTCTTGTTAATGTCTAAAGAAAGAGCTGACAAGATCATTAACACCACCATGGTCGCGTCTTCCCCGGTGTTGTATTCCAGCTAACGACGTGTTGGCCGAGTGCCTAGCATTACCAACTATGGAGCTGCCAGGCGTTAGTACCAGGGTTCATGGCCGCAGTCGACTGCGATACATCTATCTTTAGTGGGTTGACAGGTACCGCCTCGCAGAGGTAACTGGATGATGCAGTGGCCTCGCATCCCAGGATAATGGTTTAATAACCTACTACAGGCTCAAACGCCTAAGTTAGTGATGGCCAGCACAGTTAAGTGCCTCATGGCGCCTCCCTCCACATTTACCATAATCGCCATAACTTGAGAGTAATGCGAAATCATTCTTATGGCAATGAGTGCGGGATTTTTCCTAATATAAATAAAATAACTTCATGGTACCCCCAATTAAATCATCGTAGTGAACGAGTTACAGTTTGCTTGTTTTCATCAGACAACCTGGGTCACTCAACTGTAGTACTAAGTACACACTTCCAGGAAATCCGATGAGCATAGTTATGATGTAGGCATGAATCTCCTTGGTTGCTAACCAAATTTACCTTCCAATCTGACTACACCTGGATATTAACTGAGCAAAAACAGTGTTAGGGATATCTGTCAGGGCAGAGTAAATGCACTACAGGGAAAGCCATAATTCGTTCAGGTACAGGCCCTTAATAATCTACATAAAATCGTCCTGGAGTAAACAGAATAGAGTGATAAAAATGGACGTTATTGTGGTAAAGATAAAAAATTAAAAGTAATGGCGTTTGTTCACCTTACACAAATCACACAAGCCAATAGGAAAAAAAAAACCACTTCAAATTTAACATACAATTACGCCATCTGTCACTGGCAAAAAAAAAAAAAGTGATCTGTAAGCTTAGTTCATTTATATCTTAATTTATCTATCTACACACACACACACACACACACACACACACACACATGCTGTGTGTGTGTGTGTGTGTGTGTGACGCTGTGTTCATTTTCGTTGGTATACTAACATTTCATTTCCTTATTTCTCACTTTTCTTTTCATATCATGTACTATATTACTTCAAGTCACTTATCGTATATTTATACATTACATATTTATCTATGTATTTTATTTATCAGCTCATTACTTTTACTTTTATTTATCTATACTATTTTATTTTTCTTTTTTATCCGTGAGCCACATGTGCTCCTCGTCTTCTTTTTGCCGGATGTGTGGCAATAAAGATGATTCGGCATGGGCACAGATGCTCCCCTCAGTGTTTTACCCTCTGCACCGTTACGTAGGGGCAGCCACGGGCGTCTTGGTTAGCTCATCAAATTCGCAACCAGATGAACTCGAGATCGATTAATGGACCGTTGAGATTGGTGGCTGGTTCTGTCTCTTTCGTTCGTGTCACCTCCAGACGATTTTATTAAGCTTACAGAAGACTGGGAATTGGAGGGTTAGATATAGCCTGCATTAAACCCTTCACTACTGCTGGTCTCTTAAGCTAATAATAATAATAATAACAATAACAACAATAATAATAATAACAATAATAATGGTGAGGATCTTGATTTCAATGGACTGAGGGTAGATGACGAGGCTACTTCCCCTGGTGGCTTTTATGATTAAAAAAAAAATACTGTAGTCACCTTGAGATCGAATCCACGTGCATATAAAGACGAATTTCCTCAGATGAATAAAATCGTCCGCTGTTAACTGAGGCATAAACATCTGTCTACCTAAATCTATCTTATTAATCTCCCTGTCTGTCTATCTATTAACCTCTACCTACCTACCTGTATGTACCTACCTACTGTATGTATCTACCTATCTATCTATCTCCCTGTCTATCCATCAATATACCTAACATTCTTTACAACAGGCCATATAGCATTTTAATCAGTCTATTTACTTAACCACTGTTCTCTCTCTCTCTCTCTCACTTCATTATTAACTCCCCCCTCTCTCTCTCCTTGTGCATGTAAAATATCTGTGTGTTTATCTTTATATTACTCTCCCTAACAACTCATCCACTCTCTCTCTCAACCCAGCCCCACCCGCTCTAAGTACCGCTAATGGGAACTCCCCGTCTCGCCTGCTCCTCCCCCCTCTCCTCCATTCCGTCTCTTGTGGAATCCGGTACACACACACACACACACACACACACACACACACACACACACACACACACAAACTGAAGGAAAGATAAGAACACAAATTGAATTACACACACACACACGCAAGGGTAGAACACATGCTGAATTACACACACACACACACACACACACACACACACACACACACACACACACACACACACACACAAAGAAAGAATACAAACTGAATTATACATACACAAACAAGGAAAGATAAGAACACACATCTTAAACACACACACACACACACACACACACACACACACACACACACACACAAAGAAAGAACGCAAACTGAATTATACACACACAAACAAAGAAAGATAAGAACACACACTGAATTACACACACACACACACACACATACACACACACACCAAAAGGTCAACACAAATGAACCCCACAAATAGCGTCTCTTCAGTTTTACGACCGCTTGTGATTCACGATTGACATTTGCGAGTAATTTCTAAAGCTCCCTTACTACCTTATCACTGGTGGTTTATTCTTGCTACCAGTGAGTGGATTTATTTCAGAATATGGTGAGGAGAATGGGTGTAATTACTGATAGCGCTACACTATAAAGTTATAATTCCTTACAAATTGACTCTATCGGATATGTTTATGTGAAGCTACAGAACGTGGTGAATAATTTTGGCGTAACCGATAGAGCCAGGATTCCGGGGGCTTGAATGATGAGTGAATGGAAGTGTGGCCCATTGGACTGTGCAAATTTGGGCTGTCTGGACATTGTTACTCCTCACCATGCCCTAGGGCGGGAAAAGAGGTCCGGATGATGGTGACAAATTCATAGTATGTTCTTGCTATAGTGAACGTATGTATTTATATCAGAACCCTATAGTGAAGAAAATGGGTGTGACTACTGATAGGATGGTTTGAATATAGCGCTACACTAGAAACTCCATTAAAAATAAAATGCCTTAATGGTGCTAGTCACGAAGAAGTGCTATGGGAAGTAAGAAGGGCAGTAGTACCAATTCCGCACTGAGGTAAAGGGGATGCAAAAGGACGAAAATCGATGCCAGGTTAAAATGAACGGAGTATAGTTAAAAATAAAAATGCCTTACAAATTAATAATGTTAATGGGATGGGGGGAGAGGGAGGGGAAGGCCAAGGATGAGATGGAGGGATGGAGTGGAGAGATATATGAGAGAGAGGGTGTAAACTGGGAGCTAGGTAATGAAATGGCGGGGGACAGGGCAGAAATTAAGGCGATTTGTTTTTGGCCACCCCTTACGGGATTAAGGCGTCTGGCAATAAATAGATAGAATAGGAGCCAGGTGGTACAGCGGTTAGAATGCCCCGGTCGGAGGGACGGCCTTGCCACGTGCCCAGAGGCGAGTGAAGGTTTATCAATGACGTCAGGAAATCAAGGGAGTAGGCTAGTCACCTGCCTTTAAATGCGTCATACTCTCTTGCTTAAATACGGAAAAAATTAATTGTTGGGTGTTTTAACGGTATCTTGTTTGAGGTTTGGTGTGTGTGTGTGTGTGTGTGTGTGTGTGTGTGTGTGTGTGTGTAAATAAGTACGGTGCATATTGTGTTTAAGTATATATGTATGTGTCTGAGGTGAGTGTCCATGTGATGTGTACCTGTCTGTATGTATGTAACCAAGGCGTATGTACGTATCTGCGCATCCCCAGCCGCTACGCACACATCAACGTCTACATAACCAAATGGGTGGGGAGACAAAAAAAAATAAAAAAAAAATAAAAAGAGCACCTTATATGGGTTTATGGACCCATGTAAGGTGAACCCCATTACATCCGTACAGGTTCTTGTCTCTATACTGTTCCTATGCACTAGTTTCTATGAGGCTAGTAATATCCTCTCTCTCCCTCTCTCTCTCTCTCTCCCTCCCTCCCTCCCTTTCTCTCAGGTAATCAGGGCAGGTATGAATCAATTACTGGCTATCAGAACAGGATGTGAATTACCTTACCATAAATAACCCGTTAAAGTCACAGTAAAAACAACAGTTTCATCTAAATACATACAATTTATATCAGAGTATACACACCTTCAAATGCAACACACACACACACACACACACACACACACACACACACACACACACACAAAACAAGTCTCGTCTGAATACATACAATTTATATCAAACATCTTCACTATGATTAAAACACACACACACAAAACAACCCTCATCTGAATACATATTATTTATATCCAAGTATATTGTACACATCTTCACTATGCAAAACACACACACACACACACACACACACACACACACACACACACACACACACACACACAAACACACACACTAAGCAAACACACACACACACACACACACACACACACACACACACACACACACAAGCCTCCCCTCAATACATACAACTTATATCAAACCATACACATCTTCCTGCCCCGATATCTATAAAAACAAATACCAATGACTGACTCCCTTTTTACTCATTATATAACGTCGCGCCTCTATGTCTTTCTCTTCCCACCTCCAGACGATTTTTCTCAGCTTAGGAGAGGCTTTGGAACTGAAGGGGTTAAATACAGCCTTCATTAAGCCTTTTTTGTCTCTCCTAAGTTGAATAAAATCGTCTAGGCCTATTTGTATCCTGGTTAACCATCCACTCATATGATGGATTTATATGAGATTTCGAACTAGAAGGGTTAGATACTGTCTTCACTAACCCTTTTTTGCCATTCTTAAGCTAAATAAAACATTCTATTGGTATCTCGACTAACCATCCATTCAGATGATGGGTTTATATTTCGTTCTTTCTATCTCGAGACGATTTTATTCAGCTTAGGGATTTTTCCAACTAGAAGGGTTAGATACAGCCTTCATTAACCCCTTCACTACAAGAGGTACAGTAATTTCAAAGCTTCATAAAATAGTCTAGGGCTAAAGTTAAAAACATGGGAGTAAAAATATAAACTTCATTCATTTTCCCCTACAAAATATCCTCCGTCAGTTGAATAAAATCGTACAGGGCTAATGAGCGAGGGTGTGTGGGTTTGGGGGAGGGCAGCGAAATGACGTGGGACAGGGTGACATGGAGGTGATCTGTCTTTGGCCACCCCTTAAGGGATGGAGGCGTCTGACAACAGATAGACAGGCTCTAAAATAGCCTTCTGCACTGACAATCCATATTTACCTGCATATATAAATCTGCACTGACACCATCCATACTTACTTCATTATTTTTCACAATCTTCATGTGTGAAAACTTGAAAAAAAAAAAAAAATCATTTTGAATAGATAAAATATATATACAAGAAACGTTCCATACTCGTGTATCAGTAAAAACAAACTGTACGCCTGACTACGAAATTTTGTCTGATATTTTACATTCGAGTACAAGGGCATACTATATAAATATAATACACGAAAATAATAAGCAGTTTCCACCAGAAGTTTTACATTCCAGTATTAGTGCTGGAAGGAAAAAATCAATTCGTGCCTCAGACTCTTTGGTTTAGCTTCCAAAGGCGTGTAATTTTGTGCAGAGATAAGGCGGCACTTTTACTGCTGCTGTCAGGGTACACAACGCATTCGACAGCTTGCCTGTGTAAACCTTGGTACAGTATTACCTGATAAGAATATTGGTGGTACAGGTACAGAGAGCGGAAGTCTGTGATTATATTACGTTTCGACTACTGCTTGCTAAAGGGGGATACAATAGTGAAATTATCAATCTCTCTAACTATATATATAATCGTTTCAAGGTTGACATCTTGCCTGTGTAAGCTTTGGTACAGTATTATCAGATAAGAATACTGGTGGCACAGACAGAGAGAGCGGAAGTCTGTGATTATGTTTCGACTACTGCATGCTAAAGGGGGGATACAATAGTGAAATTATCTCTCTAACTATATATATAATCGTTTCAAGGTTGACATCTTGCCTGTGTAAACCTTGGTACAGTATTACCTGATAAGAATATTGGTGGCACAGGTACAGAGAGAGGAAGTCTGTGATTATATTAAGTTTCGACTACTGCTTGTTAAAGGGGGATACAATGGTGAAATAATCTATCTAGCTACCTATCTTTCTATCAATCTTCCTATCTATCTACCCCCTATCTATCGATCTATCTATATAAGAGAGTTTCGAGGTATAAGCTGAATGGGAAACAGGTGGACTGCGGCTGAAGTTGCCCTCCTCTTGCAGTTCACCCTAAATAAGGTTAATTGAGATGCAAGTAACAAGTTAATTCAGTATAACCGCTTGGCTGTACACTACGTAAATGACACTGCCTTCTACTCTCTCTCTCTCTCTAGGTCTCAAATGCGCTCTGGAATCCTTCTCTGTCTGTCTCTCAATCTATATCTCGCTCTAGGCCACAAACGCCAGGAATCATTCTCTCTCTCAATCTATCTTTATCATTCTCTAGGCCCCAAACCGCAGAAATCTCTCTCTCTCTC
>NC_136964.1:8856595-8859095 GCF_032717465.1 Coenobita brevimanus
AATTATCTGCGCAAATCTCTCACTCTCTCATAAATTATCTGCGCAAATCTCTCTCACTCTCTCATAAATTATCTGCGCAAACCTCTCTCTCATAAATTATCTGCGCAAATTTCTCTCATAAATTATGTGCGCAAATCTCTCAAAAATTCTGCGCATCTCTCATAAATTATCTGCGCAAATCTCCCTCCCCCTCTCTCATAAATTATCGGCGCAGATCTCTCTCCCTCTCATAAATTATCTGCGCAAATCTCTCTCTTTGGTGGTAGCATAAAATACCTATACTCCTTTAATTCTAACTTGGCCTAAAACTGCCATCTCGTAGTCTTGAACGTTGAGCTGTACCAACACACTAGCACTTGAATATATTGCTAGTCACGAGGAAGTGCAAGGTCATGGAAATAGAGCCATAACACTGTCTTTTCCTGCCACCGAGCTACGTGAAATAAGCTGCAAAAGGACGAAAATCTGGGCCAAGTTAAGGTGAAAGGAGTATATGCTATTAACCCTCTACACTCAGACCTCTTCCTATTATTTCACAGTTGCTACCCTCGGATTGCACTACACTCTATTCACTTTAACTTGGTCCAGATTTTCGTCCTTTCGCAGCTTATTTCACGTAGCTCAGTGGCAGAATAAGACAACACTGTGACTCTACATCCACTCCATAGCACTTCTTCGTGACTAGCATCGTATTCTAACATAACTCTCTTGTCAACCTTGGCTATTCAATTGCCTATACTGTATATCTATCCTCTCCATAGCACTTCTTCGTGACTAGCATCGTGTTCCAGCATTAATCTCTTGTTAATCTACTTCGGTCATTCATTTATCTATACTGTATATCTATCTATTAATCTATCAGCCCTCATTCACTAACAACGCGCTGTTCTGTTAGTATCCTGCAGTGAATCTATCTATCTATCTATTCATCCACTTACACTATATCTATCTATCATATCTATCAGACCTCATCTACTAATATTGCACTCTTCTGTTTGTAACCTGCAATTTATCTATCACTAACATTGTGCTTTTCTGTTCTTATCCTATCTATCTATCTAGCCCTATCTATCTGTCTATCTATCCTTATCCATCTATCTATCTATCCCTATTTATCTATCTGTCTATCTATTCCTATCCATCTATCTATCCCTATTTATCTATCTATCTATCTGTCAATCTACCATGTCCACACTCTCAATTTCACTTCCATTCGGCCAAGAGAAAAGTCGACTTATCCCTTGGTCAGGTTTTTATCTATTGGTCTCTCTCTCTCTCTCTCTCTCTCTCTCACACACACACACACCACCTTTTAATGTTATAATTCCAGAATCTGTTATAATTCTCTCTCTCTCCTAATGTTATGCTGCCTGAAATAATGTTATAGTCAATCAGTCAGTCTCTCACGAATCCTCGGTGTACATCTCTCTCTTTCTCTCTCAATTATTTTGTTAATATTATGGTGTCAGAAGCAGTTATAATTCACTCTCTCTCAATGATTTTTCCTTAATGTCATGCTACCAGAACCAGTTACAATTCTCTCTCTCCCTCTCTCTCACACACACACACACACACACACACACACACACACACACACACACACACACACACACACACACCAACTTTTAATATTATACGTCCAGAATCGGTGTTATAATTCTTTCTCCTTCCCTCCCTCTCTCTCTCTCTCTCTCTCTCTCTATACCCCCTCAACCCCCATTCTTTGATCAGGCTTACCAAGGACACCCTCTCCTCAATAATTCCAACGTTATATATTCTAGTTTTTCCCCTTTAACAGTTTCACTTCTTGTTAGCCGGCAATTATAGGCGGAGACCCGGGTTCGCGCGGAGGTATTCTTTGTTTCTTTCTTTTTCGACGTGAGATCGGATGGTATATGAGTAACCTGGGTAACCTAATACTTTGGTAACCTAAAGGAACTTTGGTGAGTAACTTTGGTAACCTAGAATAACTTTGGTAATCTAATACTTTGGTAACTTGAGTAGCTTTGGTAACTTTGGTAACCTAGAGTAACTGGCGAGTAATTTTGGTAACCTAGAGATATTCTGGTAACCTGATACTTTTTTGTTTTTGGTGGGGTGCTGTCTCTCTCTCTCTCTGTCTCACCTGATAAAACTGTACACAGGTTTATCTACGCAAATGTTAAATACACCGTTTGCCCTGACAGCAACAAATACACCTTCAGCCCTCCCCTCCCCCCTCACACACACACACACACACACACACACACACACACACACACACACACACACACACACACACACACACACTCCACCTCGTCTATCTCTATATATCTGCCTATCACACACACACACACACACACACACACACACACACACACACACACACACACACACACACACACACACACACACACACTCCACCTCGTCTACCTCTATTTATCTGCCTATCACACACACACACACACACACACACACACACACACACACACACACACACACACACACACACCTGACAGAA
>NC_136964.1:8864095-8879095 GCF_032717465.1 Coenobita brevimanus
GAGAGAGAGAGAGAGAGAGATTGTTCCATCCAAGACAAAAGAGCCAAATTCAAGATCCATTCATTGAGAGAGAGAGAGAGAGAGAGAGAGAGAGAGAGAGAGAGAGAGAGAGAGAGAGAGAGAGAGAGAGAGAGAAGGGTTATTTTGCACTAATACTCGTGTCCTCAATAGGCATCAATATAACCCTTCTCCTTCAGTCTCCTTGGTTACTAACATCCTGGAATCGTTTCGTATCACAGTTCCCTCAGTAACTTAACCCATTGTCCCTTACCATTTGCTACGTCATTCCCTTGTGCTGCATCATCATGAATTGCTCTCTCTCTCTCAATTTTATTTTTGTCCAACTGTGTCTGTATACCTATCTATTTTGCAAGACCTCATAAAACTCTCTCTCTCTCTCTCTCTCTCTCTCTCTCCCATTTCACACAGTATCCTCCTTCTGTCACTCCCTTCCATTTCGTCTCACCAACGTCTTTCTTTCTGCCCCCCTTCACTCATAACCATCATTATCATCTTCAACATCATCATCATCATATCATCAGCATCATCACCACTACCACCACCACCATCATCATCATCATCTTAGCTCTTTCTCACTAACCATCACCACAATCCTCATTATCATCACCACCACCATCATCTTAGCTTTCTCACTCACCACCACCACCATCATCATCTTTCTCGCTCACAACCAACACCACCACACCACCAAACTCATCATCACCACCACCACCATCACCATCTTTCTCGCTCACCACCACCACCACCACACAACCATCCTCATCATCATCACCACCACCACCATCATCTTAGCTCTTTCTCGCTCGTCACAACCACCACCACACCACCACCATCATCATCATCCTCATCACCTCCACCACCATCATAGCTCTTTCTCGCTCGTCACCACCACCACCACCACCACCACCACCATCATCTTAGCTTTTTCTCGCTCACCACCACCACCACTATCCTCATTACCATCACCACCACCATCATCATCACCACCACATCCTCATTACCATCACCACCACCGCCACCATCCTCGTCATCACCACCACCACCACCACCACCATTACCATCAGCCAATCTCAAAATGAATCCACTGGGCAATATTCCAGAACAAGAACAGGAAAGACCGTAAAAAAAAAAAAAAAAAGGAACTGATGGAAGGTACAATTAGTTGAATACCTTGTGTCGTTTCTTCCGTGTTGGAAAAGCCAGAAAAAAAAATGTTGCATGGGAGGGAGGGAGAGAGAGAGAGAGAGAGAGAGAGAGAGAGAGAGAGAAATTCTTTACTCCACCCTGTATAGAAGCGCTGTACGTAGTGAGACCACCTCTACACACACACACACACACACACACACACAGTCAACAAAAGAACAGGGATATTCATTTTTCCTTCCTCTGTTCTAAGAAAAAAAAAAATCAAATCGCTATGGAAAGGTGCTACGAAACAAGGAAAAAAACGCCCATAATAATAATAATAATAATAATAATAATAATAACAACAATAATTATAATAAAAACAAAATCCTGGTTTAAAGTTGTTGTGGGAAAATTAGCATATATAACATTCCGAAGTGGTTTGGTCACGTAGAGTAACTGGTGTGAGAGACTGACTAGAAGAGTGGCTGGTAAGTGAAGGAGACCGAGAAAGAGATGGCGATGTAAGTACGGCGCGTAAGGGTGTGTGGCGTTTGTGTTGGAGGAGGAGAGGATCGTCGATGAGTAGGGACAGAAACACCTCGAGATACCGTCGTCGGAACCAGGATGAGAAGGCAGGAAAAAAACAGACAACGATTGACAGATGAATTGATGGACAGGTAGACAGACAGACAGACAGACAGATAGATAGATGGATAGGAATATAAAGGGAGACATATGGATAGATAGATGGATAGGAATATAAAGGGAGACATATTGATAGACAGATGAATGGACAGGTAGATAGACAGACAGATGGATAGGTGGAGGGAGACAGATATGGATAGATAGATGAATGGATAGGTGGATAGAAGGCTGACAGATGGATAGGTAGATGGACGGAGACAGACAGATAGATGGCTGGATAGGTAGACAGACCGATAGACAGATGGATAGGCAGATAAGAGGGAGAGACAGATAGATGGATAGGTAGATAGACAGTGATACAGACATACAGACAGACCGATAGATAGACAGACAGATAGATAAACAGACTCATCACATCATTCCCAGAGCCAGGGCATCAATAAGTGTGTTCTCATCAATCACCACGCTATCAGAAGTCGTGGTGCAATTATACGAGTCATCACACAGACGCAAACATCAACATCATTAGCACATTTTTCACCACAACCATTACCACCACCACCATAACCCCACCTCACCTACCATACCACAACTACTATCACAACCACCACGTCTCTCCATTACCACAGCCACCACATCCATCACCACCACCACCACAACCCTACCTCACCTACCATACCACAACTACTATCACAACCACCACGTCTCTCCATTACCACAACCACCACATCCATCACCACCACCACAACCCCACCTCACCTACCATACCACACCCACCACTATGTCTCGCCCCTACCACAACAACCATCACCACGCCTCATCACAACCACGACCGCCACCACAATTATATCTTATTTACAATACCACCACACTACCACAACCATACCCATCACTACATCTCGCCACTACCACAATCTTCAACCATACCACCACACTACCACAACCACCACCACGTCTCGCCCCTACCACAACCATGTCTAGTCACTACCACAACCACCACCACGTCTCGCCACTACCACAGCCTAACCTCACCTACCATACCACCACACTACCACAACCACCACAACACCCACCACCACGTCTCGCTCCTGCCACAACTACCACCAAAACCATCACCACGTTTCATTACTACGACCACCACCACAACTATATCTTATTTACCACACCACCACACTTTCACTACCACACATACTGATCACAATGACTTCCACGACCTCCATACTACTTCACCACCACATTTATTAACAACGATCTCCGCCAACACAAATACATCACTACCACACAACAACATCTCCACCACAATCACCACCACTACTACAGTACACCTGCACCACACCTTAGATACACACCATAAACACCACTACCACAACTACCACCTCCACCAACACAAGTACAGCATCACTACCACACAACCACACCTCCTCCACCACAATCACCACCATTACCACAGCTACACCACACCTTAGATGTCCACCACAAACACCACTATCACACCACAACTACCACCTCCACCAGCACAAGTACGGCATCACTACCACACCTCCTCCACCACAATCACCACCACAACCACACCTGCACCACACCTTGGATACACACCACTACCACCTCCACCAGCACAAGTCCAGCATCACTACCACACAACCACACCTCCTTTACCACAATCACCACCACTACCACACCTGCACCACACCTTAGATGTCCACCACAGCACCACAAACACCACTATCACACCACAACTACCACCTCCACCAGGACAAGTACAGCATCACTACCACACAACCACACCTCCTCCACCACAATTACCACCACTACCACACCTGCACCACACCTTAGATGTCCACCACAAAAACCAGCCTGTTGCCCTTCCATGAGTTTTTGCGCCCTGGACCTGCCCTGCGCGAGGCCACAGTCAGCCCTGCTCTGCTTAATGTGTCCTTCCATGTCCCGTTATGTGTCATGTCCCGGTCAATAATGTGTCCTGGTAAATGTATCTCTCTTTATTGTCCTGGTATTGTGTCCTTCTAAATCTTTCTTGACTGTGTCCTGGGTATTGTGTCCTTCCGTGGCCCGTAATGTATTCGTTTTGTCCTGGTAACTGTGTCACGATAATGTCTACGAATCTCCCACCTCCCCTTGTCCTGCCTTGCCATGTCCTGCCAAAATGTGTCCTTCTATGAATTCACTGTTCTTTATATCCTGGTAACTCTCTCTCTCTCTCTCTCTCTCTCTCTCTCTCTCATACCCTTTCCTCTCTACTTCCTCTCCTGCCCCCTCCTCACCATTTCCCCTCCCTCATCTCTCTCCTTCACTTAGTCTCCCCTCCCCCCACCTCTCCTCTCCCCCTCTCTCCCTTCTTACCCACTGCCTATCCACTCACTCCCCCTTCTTCCTTATCATACTTCCCACACTCCCTTACCCTCCTCCTCTGTCCCCCTTTCCCCCTCCACCATACCTATTTCCCCTTCTCTCCCCTCCTCCAGTCTATCTACCCCTCCCCTCCTCGTCTATCTACCCCTTCCCCTCCTCCAATCTGTCTCCCCCTCCCCTCCTCCAGTCTATCTACCCCTCCCCTCCTCCAGTCTATCTTCCCCCTCCCCTCCTCCAGTCTATCTACCCCCTCCCCTCCTCCAGTCTATCTACCCCCTCCCCTCCTCCAGTCTATCTACCCCCTCCCCTCCTCCAGTCTATCTACCCCCTCCCCTCCTCCAGTCTATCTACCCCTCCCCTCCTCCAGTCTATCTACCTCCTCCCCTCCTCCAGTCTATCTACCCCTCCCCTCCTCCAGTCTATCTACCCCTCCCCTCCTCCAGTCTATCCACCCCTTCCCCTCCTCCAGTCTATCTACCCCCTCCCCTCCTCCAGTCTATCTACCCCTCCCCTCCTCCAATCTATCCATTCCCTCCCCTCCTCCAGTCTATCTACCCCCTCCCCTCCTCCAGTCTATCTACCCCTTCCCCTCCTCCAATCTATCTACCCCTTCCCCTCCTCTAGTCTATCTACCCCTCCCCTCCTCCAATTCCCCCTCCCCTTCACTCCATCATCTCCATTTCCCCCCCTCCTCCCTACCCCCCTCTCTCCCACACATACAATTTTTTTTCCCCAGCTGTTAAAATCAATACATCACGAATCCTGTCAGCCAACTTTTTCCACCACCCTGTAATTTAGCGGTATGAGCCTTTTGTCAGCGGCTGTCGGGGTGTGGGGGGGATACCAATGCGTTAATCTATTTACTTGACGGAGCACCTTAACCCACTAATCCATCAGGCCTTCATCTGGTTATATGGTTACCACCCAACGTAGTAAGTGGTTTCCTGGGTGCGCAAATGTGTCAGACGGTTAGCGCACCTTAACCCACTACACCACCAGGCGTCCATTTGGTTATATGGTTACCACCCAGCGTAGTAAATGGCTTCGGGAGGGCCAAGAAACCATTTACCTAGTCAATTAGTTTCTGGGGCCATTTAAAGGTAGCACTACATCGAGTGAGTGGATGAAGGGCACCCTTACACACCAGTGACGACATAAAAGACGAATATTATGATCAAAGCAGCACTACACCGAGTGAGTGGATGGCGGGCACCCTTTACTACCAGAGTGAAAATGATAACAGACGAATATTATGATCAAAAAGAGAGAATACCCTTTCATAAGTAAGCATAAATCCACACAATTATTTAAATAAAGGAAAAGGTAAGTTAGTAGGTAAAATTTGACACTCTAATGGGCGGGGCAATTCTAGTATTCAAACTCCCCTAACACCAGATTAACTTATTTGGCTTAAAGAGTTAGCAGAAGTTGAGCATGTTAAGGATATATGATTACAGTACTAAGATTATTTTTATATATAACTGAATTACTATACGCAAAATTATTCAGGTAAGTACTAAGATTATTTTTATATATAACTGAATTTCTATACGCAAAATTACTCAGGTAAGTACTAAGATTATTTTTATATATAACTGAATTACTATACGCAAAATTACTCAGGTAAGTACTAAGATTATTTTTATATATAACTGAATTACTATACGCAAAATTATTCAGGTAAGTACTAAGATTATTTTTATATATAACTGAATTACTATACGCAAAATTATTCAGGTAAGCCTCAAAGTCAGCATACTCCAACATATGCTAATTATATATGCGTTGAGATATACAGATGAATATATTTATGGCTAATCCCTGGCAATTCGAAGTCTTTTGTATTACTGCTACCAACTGAGCATTATTCAGCTCTAGAGACACCTATAACTATGATATGGGTTACAAACTAAATTCCACTGAATATAATGGCAAAAACAAAATAATAATAATAATAATAACAACAATAATAATAATAATAATAATAATAATAATAATAATAATAGTAATAATAATAACGCAAATATATTCAGCCTGGGAGACACCCGTACCAGTAAAATGGGTTACACACTAAATTTCACTGAGCATAATGGCAAAAACAAAATAATAATATTAATAAATATATTCAGTTTGTGAGACACCTGTACTAGCAAAACGGGTTACCAACAAAATTCCACTGAGTATGATGACAACAAAAGAATAATAAAATAATAAATAAATTAATATAAGTAAATAAATGAATAAAGACACCACCGTGCTGAAGGGGTTAACGGGGTATTAAAAATAAATAAATAAAATACTGTACTGAATATACGAAGAGATAATTATGCATGGACATTTTATTACCCAAAATGTCCATACCTTTTTCACTCTAACTTGGCCTAGAATCGCCGTCCCTCTGCCTTGAATGCTGAGTTGTAAGCACAGATTAACGCTAGATTACGATGCTAGTCACGAAGAAGGGCTATAGATAGGATGTAGAGCCGCCGTAGCTACTATTTTTCTGCCAGAGTAGGGGAAATAAGCAATAAATGGACAAAAATCGATGCTAGTCACGAAGAAGTGCTATGGACAGGATGTAGAGCCACTGTACTGTCATTTTCTGCCATGAGTTACGAAAAATAAGCTATAAAAGGACGAAATGCTATGCTAGTCACGAAGAAGTGCTATGGACAGGATGCAGAGCCACTGTACTGTCATTTTCTGCCATGAGTTACGGATAATAAGCTATAAAAGGACGAAATGCTATGCTAGTCACGAAGAAGTGCTATGGATAGGATGTAGAGCCGCTGTAGCCTTTTTCTGTCATGGAGTTACAGGAAAAAAGCAGTAAAACGGCAAAAATCTTTCCTAGTCACGAAGAAGTGCTATGGAAAGGATGTAGGGCCGCTGTACTGAGTTACGGGAAATAGGCTGTCAAAGGGCGCAAATCTACGCTAGTCACGAAGAAGTGCTATGGATAGAATGTAGAGCAGCTGTAGCCTTTTTCTGACATGGAGTTACAGGAAATAAGTGGTATCAGGACGAAAATCTGGGCCAAGTTAAGGTGAAATAAGTATAGTATATTTACAACAAAGACGATTTCTTTTACCCGGATGAGAGAAATCCCTGTACAGACGATTGACTAACTCAAATCCCATCCCCCCTAAGGCCTCAAGACCGCCTAGCCAGATGGGGTCACGCTGTAAGGTCGAAATTCCCACACTGATGCACCTGATTTTCGTCCTTAATGCATAATGGATGGAAGAGTGGTACCCAAGTGGGGGCAAGGAAGAAAAAAAATCAGAGCAAAAAATTCGTGGCCTTGTAGACTATATTGGGAGGATTCTTGGGATTGTGGGTTTTGATGCGTCCTAGCACCTCTTCCTTAGCTATTTATTTTACGTCTATGCCTTGTAATGTTGGTATAGATGTGTTGGGAAGTGTTAGGCGAGTTGCTCTGGCCATGTGGAGAAAATGAAGAACGAGACTGACTGGGAGAGTGAATGAAAGTGAGGTGGTGAGGGGAGACCTACTACTTCTGCTAATACTACAACTACTACTACTACTGCTACTACTACAACAACAACTACTACTACTATTGTTGATGCTGGTGTTGATGCTACCACAACAACCATCACACCACCACCATCACTACTACTACTGCTGGTAATACTTTAACTGTTGCTGTTTTTCGTTACTACTTAAAAATAGTGTCAAACAAGAAAACAAACACCAGCACACGCAAACGCCATCGAGGTGTGTAACTGCATTAGGTCCAAACACGACTAGCTCCCCAAAAAAACACGACTCGGCGTAGTGATAAGCGTGCATGTGAGGCAAACAGTTTCCCTTCAAGCATACGTTGATATTTCACGACCCAACATTTGATTATTTTCCTGTATGCAAGGACTGTGTGTGTGTGTGTGTGTGTGTGTGTGTGTGTGTGTGTGTGTGTGTGTGTGTGTGTGTGTGTGTGTGTGTGTGTGTGTGTGTGTGTGTGTGTGTGTGTGTGTGTGTGTGTGTGTGTGTGTGTGTGTGTGTGTGTGTGTGTGTGTGTGTGTGTGTTTGTTTCTCTCGGAAATGCAAATGAAAATAGTTAAACCTTCTCTTACCCTTAGCAATGGGGGGGAGGAGGAGGAGGAGGAGGTAAGCCCAAAGCAACAAAGAACAAAGTAATGAATTCAAAGCACAGGAAAGGTCGAAACACGAAAAGGGTAAAAATAAACATGATATTTTTATTTGTGGGAGGAAATATTTATGTGACTCAGTGCTGGGATGAAGGTGAGAGAGAGAGAGAGAGAGAGAGAGAGAGAGAGAGAGAGAGAGAAATTTCATTCAACTAAGTGGTACGAGCCTGGGAGTGTTTAAGGTGCAAGAAATAAAACAAATCGCTAAGGAAGTGGTGCTAGGAAGTCCCCGTTCCACCAGAACACATATCTTACAGTACCACATATAGAAAAAACAATAAATAAATAAATAAAGGTTAAGGTGTAATAAGCAAAACAAATCGCTATGGAAGAGGTGCTAGGAAGACCCCATCCCACGAGAACGCATCCCTTAGTTACAGTACCACGTATTAAAAAAAAAAAAAAAAAAAAAAAAAAAAAAAAATCCCGCTTACCCCAAAGGTCATTTTTCTCACCAGTGCAAAAAATTCTGACCACCTACATAGCTTCTTAACTCTCTCTCTCTCTCTCTCTCTCTCTCTCTCCCTCTCTCTCTCTCTCTCTCTCTCTCTCAACAACTTTATTTAGCTAGGGAAAGCCATGCAATATAGAAGGGGGGTTATTTGGGGACTAAATCCATCTCACGTCTGAAGTTTCTGTAAAAGCTGAATGAAATCGTCTGGAGAGAGCAAGAACAATATAAGAAAAACCCTAAGGAGGAGGAGGAGGAAGAGGAGAAGGAGGAGGAGGAGGTGGTAGTGGTGATAATGATGATGATGGTAGTGGTGAGGATGATGGTGATGATGATGATGGTAGTGGTGTTGATGATGATGATGATGGTAGCGGTGATGATGATGATGGCAGTGGTAGTGATGATGATAATGAAACAAGGGTAGTAGGCGGATGAATAATAAGATGTATCTGATGGACTGCTACACGACAATACCATTTGCGAAAGAGGAAAAAAATGGATATTAGCATTGGAGTAGTGCAGCGTGAGATAAGGCTGGCACAAATTATGAAAGAGAGAGAGAGAGAGAGAGAGAGAGAGAGAGTTTTATAACTGTGTGTGTGTGTGTGTGTGTGTGTGTGTGTGTGTGTGTGAGAGAGAGAGAGAGAGAGAGAGAGAGAGAGAGAGAGAGAGTTTTATAACTGTGTGTGTGTGTGTGTGTGTGTGTGTGTGTGTGTGAGAGAGAGAGAGAGAGAGAGAGAGAGAGAGAGAGAGAGAGAGGGAGGGAGGACCGGTGTGACCAGATCAACCCCTAAAAGGAAAGAGGAGGAGGGGGGGAGGGTAGTTATGCAAGGAAACGTTGAAAAAAGGGTAAGAAAAAAGTAAGATAGAGTTGAGACCAATTATGAAAAGGAGAGAGAGAGAGAGAGAGAGAGAGAGAGGGAGGGAGAGAGAGAGAGAGAGAGAGAGAGAGAGAGAGAGAGACAGACAGACAGACAGACAGAGTTACTAAATTACATACGAGAATGTAAAAAGTTAAAAATAAATAAACAGAAGAGTAAAAACAAAATAAAGGAATAAACGAAAATGAAAGAGAAATACTGACCTAAAATAGCAGAGAAAAATACAAGATTTGTCTCTAAAGGAGCTAATAATATTCTTAGGTTCGTGCCCCAGAAACACAATTATAAAGTTGATGAGTGAGAGAGAGAGAGAGAGAGGGGGGGGAGGTCTCGATGATCATAAAATTACCCCTAGCTCCGCGCCACCTCCCAAAACCTTACAATTGCACATGATCCAGACGACTCTCTCTCTCTCTCTCTCTCTCTCTCTCTCTCTCAGGTATCGAGTTCAGGTTAGAGAAAGTGTGAGGTCTCGATGATCATAAATTTACCCCAGTTTTGCACCTCCTCCCAAAGCCTTCCAAGTACGCTTGAACCTCAGGACCTCTCTCTCTCTCTCTCTCTCTCTCAGACATTTATATTCATTTTCGGAAAGACAGAGTAATGTAGGGATTAATAAAGCCCATGACCCGTCTTCTAGTCGGTTGAGAAAGTTCCCTAACACCTATTCCTAAGAGATTTATTTTGCTTATTACACTTCTCAGTCCTCTTCTGCGTTACCAGAATCCTTCCAATATCGCCATAACCTGCTAACGTACAAAACGATATTAACCACCTAGATACAAAAATAAATCACTAAGGAAGAGGTGATACGGAGTTCCTTGAAAATACGAGCTCTCATCTGTGACTCCTCCCAACCCCTTACACCAACAGAAACGTCCTTATAATTCATCCTTGCCTTGTCTTCTAAACCTACAGTATATATATTCAACTCTTCTGCATAAATATTCAACTCCTCTGCATATAAATTCTTGTCAAATGTTATATATATGTAGTGTGTTTGAAGAGCCTCACTCGGATGTAGGAGAATTTGCATACACCAACTACCATATCTTGTTATATATTACACTGCCTCACTGTTCTTGCTATCATACTTCATGCTGTTACGCCTGACACACTACCACACCACACAGTTATCTTTCACAATGCCACATCTCACGGTCACACACCACACACTACCACACCTCAAACTGCCACTTCACACAACCAAATCTCACAGTGCCACACCTCACTCAGCGAAACCAAATACAGTCACACTACACACTACCACACTACTACACCACACGCTATCACAGCCTCACACTACCACACAGCATACAGTATAATCACATCATAGCCTACACCATACTATTACAATAAACACACACACACACACACACACACACACACACACACAGATCTTCCTCCTCATCTATAAGAATTCACATATTTTTACCAACTCAAATTTCTTACTCTCACCACAAGTTATTTTTCCCCTGAAGATTTTTACACGTACATCTTTCTTTTTCTTTTCTTTCTTTCTTTTTTTTTTTTTTTTTACATATCCTTGACTCATGCTCTCGTGGTCTTCGGAGGCTGCCTTTCACCCGTCCCTTCCATTTTATAAGTCATTTGTAAATTATTCACATATTTAATACTGAAAGAGTGTGTTAATTACTTCAATACCATATGTACTTTATTTTTCCCGTCCGATATGAATTTAATTTGTACTATACGATATGTACTGTACTTTATTTGTACTATGCATGTACTATATTTTTCATAGACGATATGTATTGTACTTTTTTACTACACATGTACTTTAATTTTACTACACATGTACTTTACTTTTACTGCACGATATGTACATTATTTTTACTGTAAGATAAGAACTTTAATTTCACTTTATAATATGTGCTTTAGTTTACTATACCATATGTATGTTTCACTAAGATATGTACTTAATTTGTACTATACGATATTTCATTTTACATGTACTTTATTTTTACCATATGCACTTTATTTTTACAACACGATATGTAATTATTTGAAATTTTTCGAACTGAAGGTTAAAAGAAAACTATGCCAATAAAAAAAAAAAATAGAACGTTAAAGTGTGAAATAAAAAATAAATCGCTCAGGCAGAGGTGCTACGAAGCTTCCTGTGCGACCTAATACGACCTATATCACGGATTAATATCATGACCTCAGTTCAAATTATAGGCTAGCAAAGAACACTACATATCTGGTATTTTCCTCCTTCTTGATTTACTTCTGGTATAAGGTGGAATATGACACCAGGACCCCTCCCTCTCCTTCCCTCCCCCCTCTGGTACTTTCCTCTTTCTTGACCTACTTCTGGTATAGGGTGGAATATCACACCAAGAAACTCTCTCTCTCTCTCAAAGAACATTATATATCTCTGGTATTTTCCTCTTTTTTTATCTACTTCTGGTATAAAGTGGATTATTACACCAGGAACCCCCCCCCTTCTCTCTCTCCATCTATCTGCCTACCTAAATATCTATATCTATCCATCCATCTACCTACCAAAGTATTTATATATTTCCACCCATCTATCTACCTATCTCAGTATCTATATCTATCAACCTCCTTTTCTTTCCAATCTATCCATCCATCTATCTACCTAAACATCTGTATCTATCCACCTATATATCAATACCTATCCATCCATCTACCTACCTAAGTATTTATATATATACACCCATCTATCTACCTATCTCAGTATCTATATCTATCAACCTCCAAGTATATATATTTTTCTTTCCATCCAAGGCTCCACCTGCCCTATAACGTCACCCCAGCATTCCTTCGCATCCAGGGGAGAAATTAATAAGCAAGAAGAAATGCTGGACACGAAATATATGGCCATTGTTGACCCTACCAAGACACACACCAGAAAAACTAAATCACCTTGTTGTCTTCCTCCTCCTCGTCTTCTCCTCTCCCTCCTCCACCACCTCTTCCTACTCCTCCTCCTCTTCGTCCGCCATCTCTTCTGCCCCATCTATCTCCTCTTCTTCCACCTCCACCTCTTCCTACTCCTCCTCCTCCATCTCTTCTCCCCCTTCTATCTCCTCTTCTTCCCCCTCCTCCTCGCCCCTCATATACTTCCTACTCTACTCTTTATTTTTCATCATTCTCCTTTTTCTCCTCCAGTCCCTCTTCCTCATCCTCTTTTTCCTCCACCTCTCTCTCTCTCTCTCTCTCTCTCTCTTCCTTCTCCTTCCTCTACCTCCCAAACCCTCCAGTAATCAAAGCACGTCTCTTTTTTTGCTTTAATCCTGGCTGCTGCAACACAATATTAAACAGAACTCCCTAAGCTGAAATAATTACAAATAAAACACCTTCAGTTTAAAATTCGTGTACAATTTTCTTTTCAATATGGCTGAAGATTTAATATATACAGTATTTATATTTGGTTTTACTTATACGTTATTTATTTGACTTTACTTTTATTTTATGTATGTATGCATGATTAAGAGAGTAGCATATTTCAAACCTTCCTCCTCTTCAATTCACTTATCAGATAACACTGCCTTCCCGACCCTCAACACTGTCACTATTTCTCAACCTCGCGGTCTCTTATTTATAATTCTCTCTCTCCAGCACTTCCTCCTCTCTGCTCCTTCCCCCTCTTCACCTCCTCTATATCCTCTCCTCTTTCCTCCAGTCCTCCACCTCTCCATCTGATTCTCCCTCTTCTCCTTGACTCCTTTCCTCACATCCCCTCTACAGCCTCTCCTTTCTCTTTACCTCTTTTTTCCTCACTCCTTCTCTTCATTTTCCTTTCTCTTCATCCCCTATACAGCAATCCCTCCCCCTACCTCTCTCCCTCTCCCTTCATCTTCTGTACAGCCACTCTTCTTCCTCACTTTCCTCTCCCTCTCTCCTCCCCTTCTCTTCCTTTGTCCTCCTCACCTCCTCTCTCATACCACTCTCCCTTGTTCGGTGATCTGACTTTCCCATTTTTGCAAGAAACCCTATCCATAACCTTGATGTTCTCCCTCCCTCCCTCCCTCCCTCCCTCCCTTTCTCTCTCTCTCCTCTAGGCACTGTCATCTCTTACTTGAAAACATATGCTCGTGAGAAAACCCAGATAATTTCAGTAAGGTGACGGGCCCATTCAAAGCAATTCATAAAATAAAAAGTACACGAATACACGTTCACAATAAGACAAAGATATCACAGAGGAAACGTATTCCCCTCATATTAACCGCAAAATCGTAAAGCTGATGCCGGCAGGAAAATGTGAGAAGATTCATGACGCACAGCAAAACTGTCATGGAAATTTTACCAGAGGGCACGAAAATACAATACAATGGTTTCCTGTAACATGGAAATACAAATGGATAAATACTTACTAACAGGAGCATATATACATACATATACATTATTGTCAATATACATACTGTACAGGGCTCTTGATAAGCGAGCCACAGCTCGCATATGCGAGTATTTTTTCCCTTCGGCGAACAAATTTTACATGCAAGTTGCCTTTTGGCGAGGAGAAAATACATCCACTTCAAAACCCAGTAAACTACATAATAAGTAAATCTCACTTAAATGAACAAACAAGCACGTTGTGATCGATTATTAAGTCTTCCTTGTGGCCATTGTGAATGTTTAAAATCTCATTATATGATCCTAATCATCACCATGTGTAAATAAATATATATATTTATTGCTCGTAAAAGATTCGCCTCGTAGTCACTTTGGCTACGGTACTAAGAATTTATTTGGCTCGTAAATCTGAAACCTTTGGAGCCAAATGGCTTGCAGCCATCGGCAGTCAGCAAGAGCCCTGTACATAGCAAAAAACTTATATATATAACGTGCTAACAAATTCATATATACATACACTTTGCCCGAATAAATATTATCACTCATATAAACACAAAGAATAAGAGAATAAATACTCTGTGCTAACTAATGCATTTATATATACACTGATGGCCACACAATACACCATCACTCACATACATACATAAAGACTATAGAAAATAATTATACACACTGAGCTGACAAAAGTATATATACACACATTTTGTACATTATCGTTCATACACGCACATAAAGAATATAAAAATAATTAAATAGGCCTATACTGTGCTAGCTCATGCATATTTACAAACACTCTCCAGACACACACACACACACACACACACACACACACACACACACACACACACAGTCACTCATAAACATATATAAAAGAAATATATACACAGCACAAACACATAACACTCACATATGCTAACCTACTTTGAACGCACACACACACACACACACACACACACACAGTCACTCATAAACACATAGGAGAATAAAAATGAAT